>NC_092116.1:3183990-3483990 GCF_045679555.1 Salvelinus alpinus
ATGTTTAGTCTGAAGCTACTGTTAAAGCCAAGAAGAAAAATACATTACAATGATATATTTAAATTTATAAGGACTGAATGCTAAGTTAAGGCTAACAAACTTGCTGGGACAGAACAGATCTGACTGCAAATTCAGTTAGCACTTAGGTATGAAGTGAGAGGTGTCAAAGCCCTTGAGACCAACAATGGCAGGAGAGTTTCACAGCCTACCCTTCTCAAACGCAGAGGCCTTGAAGCCCCCTCCCTCTGTTCAGAGGTCTTTACAATACAGTACCCTATGGATGTAAAACATTTGAAGTTACGAAAAGAGTAAAAGAATAAGCTCCTTGTGGAAAATCAAGAGACACTTTTTGCTCACTATTATAAAAATGGGAACATAAGCAACTTCATCTTCCACACAGACCATCCCCTGGCATGGAGCAGTGCTATATTATTGCTATATTGGGGGGGGGGTGATGGGTGGAAACTCAAGATACTAGACAACAAGGACTCTGAGTCAGCCAACGTCAACCTGTACAATTCTGGAACAGTAATGGTACAGGGCAACCCCAAACAGTTTCAGCTGGACTTTCACATAATCAAAGAGCTAGCTCAGCAGGATAAGCTCTCTCTTGAGAAAGATACCCCCACCCTGAGCATGTCAGACTAGACCTCTTCATTATACAACACCACAGACGAGCAACCCCAAGAGGAAAGTCAACCTCCCAGCACAGAGCACTACTCGCTCATTTAAATGAAGGATACATTCACCCAGATAGAGGTAAGGCAGGTGGAGCTTGAACAGCAGGTGGACACACCTCAGAGGTTATCTCCACCCTGTGGTTATCTCCACTCTGCTATCACGAAAAGACTTCCACCCTGCTACCATACAGCAGGTAAATGCAAGTATTTCCCGTGACTGTGCCTCAAAACCAAATGTCTACCTGGCCCGCCACTCCATCCTGGACTTGAACAGTCTTTACAACCAGGTCCAGCTATGCAAGGCAGCAGTGCACCACTTTTGCCCGGAACCTAAAGGACAGTGCCAACAACCGCAGCCCCAACACCTCACACAGAATCAACAGATCAACAGACACCCCACCCAGACCAGCGAGACCCCCCCTCCCCACACATAGAGGACCCACGCCAAGAGGACCTACATCCAGACCAAAGCACCACCAGCCACATCCACACCCCCACCCCAACCAATCAACACCCCCTGAAGCTAACCATGCCCACACTCCATTTAGGCACCCTCAGATCAGACCTATGCCCATCCTGCCCACCCCATGCCCCCCACTCCCGCAAAGAGGGCCTCAACATGAAAGTCACACATATGCCGAGGCCGTGAGCAGGCAAATAGGCCCAACCCCCACTCTTACACTAGCCCAGGCCAATGGCATGTACCAAATTCTCAGCAGGCTCTGCTCACACCTACTGGTCTGAGGCCAAACCACACAACTAACAACATTGGACACTTTTTGGAACACAAAGCCTTCACTATCTCATCTTGGAATATCCAAAGCCTGAGGTCATCTGCCTCTGGCCTAAAAAGCAGGAACCTGGACTTCATCAAAGAAATCAGAAATATAGACATTGTGAAGAAACAGACAAGAAACATGGTATAGAGGAGATGGGCCAACTGGTTGCTCTCTAGGTTATAGAGAGCTGGTAGTCCCATCCACCAAACTACCAAGTGTGAAACAGGGAAGGGACTATGCTAATTTTGTATAGAGTAGACCTAACTTACTCTATTAAATTATTCAAAACAGGAACATTTTACATTTGGCTAGAAATTCAAAATAAAATAATCTCAACAGAGAAAAATGTACTCCTGTGTGCTACCTATATCCCCCAACTAGAATCCCCATACTTTATTGAAGACAGTTTCTCCATCCTGGAGGGGGAAATCAATAGCTTCCAGGGCCAGGGACATGTGCTAGTCTGTGGTGACCTAAATGCCAGAACTGGACAAGAACCTGACACCCTCAGCACACAGGGGGACAAACACCTACTTGAAGGTGACAGCATTCCCTCCCCCATATGCCCCCTTAGGCACAACGACGACAACATAACCAACAAAAACGGGTCACAACTCCTGCAGCTCTGTCGCACGCTGGGTATAGTGGGGCAAAAAAGTATTTAGTCAGCCACCAATTGTGCAAGTTCTCCCACTTAAAAAGATGAGAGAGGCCTGTAATTTTCATCATAGGTACACTTCAACTATGACAGACAAAATGAGAAAAAAAAATCCAGAAAATCACATTGTAGGATTTTTAATGAATTTATTTGCAAATTATGGTGGAAAATAAGTATTTGGTCACCTACAAACAAGCAAGATTTCTGGCTCTCACAGACCTGTAACTTCTTCTTTAAGAGGCTCCTCTGTCCTCCACCCGTTACCTGTATTAATTGCACCTGTTTGAACTTGTTATCAGTATAAAAGACACAAAAAAAGGCACAATTGGTGGCTGACTAAATACTTTTTTGCCCCACTGTATGTACATGGTCAGTGGTAGGCTTTGAGAGGACTCCTACTGTACGTACACCTATAGCTCATCTCTTGGCAGTAGTACTGTAGACTACTTTATCACTGACCTCAACCCAGAGTCTCTCAGAGTGTTCACAGCCAGCCCACTGACACCCCTTTTAGATCACAGCAAAATCACAGTCTACTTGGACAGAGCAATACTCAATCATGAGGCATCAAATCCAAAGAAACTGAATAATATTAAGAAATGCTATAGATGGAAGTAATGTGGAAACCTACCAAAAAACAATTAGGCAAAAACAAATTCAAATTCCTGGACAAAACATTTCACTGTAATAGTGAAGGTGTAAACTTGCTAGTAGAACATTTTAACAGTATATTTGACCTCTCAGCTTCCCTATCAAATCAAAAAAATGTCAAACAGAAAACAAAAGAAAATTAACAACAATGACAAATGGTTTGATGAAGAATGCAACAACCTAAGAAAGAAATTGAGAAACCTATCCAACCAAAAACCAGAACCTGAGCCTACATCTTCGCTATGGTGATTCACTAAAACAATACAGAAATACGCTACGGAAAAAGAAAAATCAGCTCAATATAATTTAAGAATCCACAGACTCTAACCACTTCTGGGAAAATTGGAAAACACTAAACAAACAACAACACGAAGAGTTATCTATCCAAATGGAGATGTATAGGTAAACCACTTCTCCAATCTTTTTGGCCCTATAACAAAGAACAAACATCAAAAACATATACATGAACAAATACAAATCTTAGAATCAACTATTAAAGACGACCAGAACCCACTGGATTCTCCAATTACATTGAATGAACTACATGACAAATCCTCCAAATCAAAAAGGTCTGTGGTGTTGATGTTATCCTCAATGAAATGATCAAATATACAGACTACAAATTCCAATTGGCTATACTTAATCTCTTTAACATCATCCTCTGGCATATTCCCTAATATTTGGAACCAAGGACAGATCATCCCAATACACAAAAGTGGAGACAAATTTGACCCCAATAACTACCGTGGGATATGCCTCAACGGCAACCTTTGGAAAATCCTCTGCATTATCATTAACAGCAGACTCGTACATTTCCTCAGCGAAAACAATGTACTGAGAAAATGTCAAATTGGCTTTTTACAAAATTACCGTACGACAGACCACGTATTTACCCTGCACACCCTAATTGACAACCAAACAAACCAAAACAAAGGCAGCATCTTCTCATGCTTTGTTGATTTAAAAAAAAGCTTTTGATGCAATTTGGCTGAGGGTCTGCTATACAAATTGATGTAACTTGGTGTTGGGGGAAAAACATACGACATTATAAAATCCATGCACACAAACAACAAGCGTGTGGTTAAATTGGCAAAAAACACACACATTACTTCCACAGGGCAGGGGGGTGAGACAGTAACGCAGCTTAAGCCCCACCCTCTTTAACATATACAGTGGGGAGAACAAGTATTTGATACACTGCCGATTTTGCAGGTTTTCCTACTTACAAAGCATGTAGAGGTCTGTAATTTTTATCATAGGTACACTTCAACTATGAGAGACGGAATCTAAAACAAAACCCAGAAAATCACATTGTATGATTTTTAAGTAATTAATTTGCATTTTATTGCATGACATAAGTATTTGATACATCAGAAAAGCAGAACTTAATATTTGGTACAGAAACCTTTGTTTGCAATTACAGAGATCATACGTTTCCTGTAGTTCTTGACTAGGTTTGCACACACTGCAGCAGGGATTTTGGCCCACTCCTCCCTACAGATCTTCTCCAGATCCTTCAGGTTTCGGGGCTGTCGCTGGGCAATACGGACTTTCAGCTCCCTCCAAAGATTTTCTATTGGGTTCAGGTCTGGAGACTGGCTAGGCCACTCCAGGACCTTGAGATGCTTCTTACGGAGCCACTCCTTAGTTGCCATGGCTGTGTGCTTCGTGTCGTTGTCATGCTGGAAGACCCAGCCACGACCCATCTTCAATGCTCTTACTGAGGGAAGGAGGTTGTTGGCCAAGATCTCGCGATACATGGCCCCATCCATCCTCCCCTCAATACGGTGCAGTCGTCCTGTCCCCTTTGCAGAAAAGCATCCCCAAAGAATGATGTTTCCACCTCCATGCTTCACGGTTGGGATGGTGTTCTTGGGGTTGTACTCATACTTCTTCTTCCTCCAAACACGGCGAGTGGAGTTAGACCAAAAAGCTCTATTTTTGTCTCATCAGACCACATGACCTTCTCCCATTCCTCCTCTGGATCATCCAGATGGTCATTGGCAAACTTCAGACGGGCCTGGACATGCACTGGCTTAAGCAGGGGGACCTTGCGTGCGCTGCAGGATTTTAATCCATGACGGCGTAGTGTGTTACTAATGGTTTTCTTTGAGACTGTGGTCCCAGCTCTCTTCAGGTCATTGACCAGGTCCTGCCGTGTAGTTCTGGGCTGATCCCTCACCTTCCTCATGATCATTGATGCCCCACGAGGTGAAATCTTGCATGGAGCCCCAGACCGAGGGTGATTGACAGTCATCTTGAACTTCTTCCATTTTCTAATAATTGCGCCAACAGTTGTTTCCTTCTCACCAAGCTGCTTGCCTATTGTCCTGTAGCCCATCCCAGCCTTGTGCAGGTCTACAATTTTATCCCTGATGTCCTTACACAGCTCTCTGGTCTTGGCCATTGTGGAGAGGTTGGAATCTGTTTGATTGTGTGTGGACAGGTGTCTTTTATACAGGTAACGAGTTCAAACAGGTGCAGTTAATACAAGTAATGAGTGGAGAACAGGAGGGCTTCTTAAAGAAAAACTAACAGGTCTGTGAGAGCCGGAATTCTTACTGGTTGGTAGGTGATCAAATACTTATGTCATGCAATAAAATGCAAATTAATTATTTAAAAATCTTACAATGTGATTTTCTGGATTTTTGTTTTAGATTCCGTCTCTCACAGTTGAAGTGTACCTATGATAAAAATTACAGACCTCTACATGCTTTGTAAGTAGGAAAACCTGCAAAATCGGCAGTGTATCAAATACTTGTTCTCCCCACTGTATATCAACGAATTGGTGAGGGCACTAAAACAGTCAAACAGTCTGCAACACCCGGCCTCACCCTACTAGAATCTGAAGTCAAATGTCTACTGTTTGCTGATGATCTGGTGCTTCTGTCCTCAACCAATGAGGGCCTACAGCAGCACCTAGATCTTCTGCACAGATTATGTCAGACCTGGGCCCTGACAGTAAATCTCAGTAAGACAAAAATAATGGTGTTCCAAAAAAGGTCCAGTTGCCAGGACCACAAATACAATTTCCATCTAGACACCATTGCCCTAGAGCACACAGAAAACTATACATACCTCAGGCTAAACATCAGCGCCACAGGTAACTTCCACGAAGCTGTGAACGATCTGAGAGACAAGGCAAGAAGGGCCTTCTATGCCATCAAAAGGAACATAACATTTGACATACCAATTAGGATCCGGCTGAAAATACTTAAATCAGTTATAGAACCCATTGCCCTTTATGGTTGTGAGGTCTGGGGTCCGCTCACCAAAAAATTATTCACAAAATGGGACAAACACTAAATTGTGACTCCGCAGGCAGAATTCTGCAAAAATATCCTCTGTGTATAACGTAAAACACCAAATAATGCATGCAGAGCAGAATTAGGCTGATACCCGCTACTGATCAAAATCCAGAAAAAAGCTGTTAAATTCTACAACCACCTAAAACAAAGCGATTCCCAAACAATAGCAAAGCCATCACCTACAGCTAAATTAACCTGGAGAAGAGCCCCCTAAGCAAGCTGATCCTGGGGCTCAGTTCACAAACAGACCCAACAGAGCCCCAGGACAGCAATACAACTAGACCCAATCAAAAAAAAACGGAACTAGAATGCTATTTGGCCCTAAAAAAAGAGTACACAGTGACAGAATACCTGAACACTGTGACTGACCCAAATTTAAAGGAAAGCTTTGACTATGTACAGACTCAGTATGCAAAGCCTTGATATTGAGAAAGGCTAACGAAGGCAGACCTGGCTCTCAAGAGAAGACAAACTGAGCTGCACTTCCTAACCTGCCAAATGTATGACCATATTAGAGACACACATTTCCCTCAGATTACACAGAACCACAAAGAATACGAATACATACGAATACATACATACACTTACGAATACATTTTTTTCTTCAGCAATGTATTCCCATGCTAATAAAGCCCCTTAAATTTACATGTTATTGAAATTGATAGAAAGAGAGAGAGAGAGAGAGAGACAGAGAGAGAGATAGAGATAGAGAAAAGGCTAGCTAAAGTGCTTTACCCACTAGCTTCAATAAGACTGATAAATGGCTCTCTATTTACCATCCAGTGTCAATGATGACAGATAACCTGTATTTAAGGGAACAGGGGTGGGATCCAAAAAGTCTATGTGTGTGTGAGAGTGAGTGAGTGAGTGAGTGAGTGAGTGAGTGAGTGAGTGAGTGAGTGAGTGAGTGAGTGAGTGAGTGAGTGAGTGAGTGAGTGAGAGAGAGAGAGAGAGAGAGAGAGAGAGAGAGAGAGAGAGAGAGAGAGAGAGAGAGAGAGAGAGAGAGAGAGAGAGAGAGAGAGAGAGAGCGAGAGCGAGAGCGAGAGCGAGAGCGAGAGCGAGAGAGCGAGAGCGAGAGAGAGAGAAAGAAATCCGGATTCACTTCTTATTGAGTATTAATGCAGGCGTGGATCATAAATGTAAGAAGGTGTGTGGGTTGGTTGGTTCTTCTATCCTTGTGTGGACCTACTATCCCCAAGTGTCCCCAAAAGGATAGTAAAACAAGGAAAATTATCCCTCCTGGGGACATTTCCCACATCCCCATGAGAACAAAGGCTATTTTAAGATTAGGGGTTAGGTTTAGGAGTTAGGTTTAGGTTTAGAGTTTGGGTTAGGGTTACGGGTTAGGATTATGGTAAGGGTTAGGGTTAGGTTTAGGGTTTGGGGTTAGGAAAAATAGGAGTGTGTGTGTGTGCATACCTACTTGCGTGTGTGTCTGCGTGGGTGTTTGTGGATCCTATAGGCATAATTTCTCATTCCATACAGTTTTGATTCTTACTGCCCATTTCACAGAGGATCAAACCACTAGGGGGAGTGTGTCTTTATCTTCATTAAAATCGACGTCAATACCCGAGCACCAGTATGATTTAGTGTGATGCGCCATCCACACTCACACTGCCGCAATGCTGTGAGACTAGCTAGGGGCTATATCACCAGAGGAACCTCACAAACCACCACCACCATACGTCCTTACAAAACACACTCCTTTTCCTCCTCCTCAACGACCTAATATCCCATCCTCCCGCTTCTGACAGAGACAATTATGATACAAGCGTTTAAGAAAACAATTATTGCAAATGAGTAATTAACCACTCATGTTTGAGCAAATAAACACAGACAGACAGAGGGAGAGCAGTAGGCCCAGGGCGATGGAGGGAGGAGGAAGGGAGGGAGGGAAGATTGGTACAGCCTGCGCACCACACTGTGTTGGTCATTACACTGAGGGGGCGATGAGAGTGACGAGCGCACTGACTTGAAAAACACACACACACAAGATGGCTCAACTGGGCAACAGGGTGTGTGCAACGCAAGCAGAGTATAGTGTGTTCTCTCTGTCATGCTCTATGTCCTCCTTCCTCATCCATCATCACTAAACACCTGTATCACTCTGTATCACGATTACCTTTAGACTCCCTCTACCTCTCTCTCTATACAGTATGACATCCTCTCTCTCTCTACCTCCCTCCCTCCCTCCGTGCTTACCGTTGCAGCTATCTCTATTTAAGATCAAACAAGGTCAGAGCCAGTGAAGTTTGATTGATGAAAATGGAATTTAGATGAAAGCACACTTCAGATAATGAAGATATGCAGCGAAAGATTAAAATGGCGCCGAGGCTGCGATTGCTGAGGTGCTAACCAAATTAATATTGAAATAGATGTATGTTTGGCTTCTGCCGAGACAATTCCCAAGTGTTTTTTGGGGCCCCCAGGCAAAGTCAATTTTTATTTGTATTTAATTATCATTTGGGAGTGAAGCAGAAGTTGGCTTCTTTTAACTGACAGAGAGCGTTTCCTCTCCCGTTTCCCCGAATTAAAGATGGACGTTTAGCACAAGGTAGGCATTTAGATTAGATTTAATTAGGAGAGTTACAATACACTTTTTTTTGTTCTGTTGTCAGGACTATTTGTGCGCGTGTGTGTTTGTTTGTGTGTGTGTGTGCATGAGCATATATGTTTGTGCGTTTGTCTATGTACAAACCGCTTATTTTCGAACAAAAGCCACACACACCTGATAATCAGAGCTATCTCTGCTTAAACCACTGATTTGTTGTATCTGTGTGTGCCTGGTGAGATGAGTGTCTCCAAAGATGGGCGGGCGGATAAGGCATCAAAGGGCTGAGGCGCTATCAGGGCCCAACATCGCTGTCGGATGAATGAGACACCCACACTAATCCTCCATATAAAATAGACCAATCCTTCAAGGGACTTCTTCGAGTGCACTTAGCCACCACGTCCTCCTTCTTCTCCGTTCCAATGAAGAATCCAGGAAAAACACGACCTAACATATCTCAGTGTTTATCGCATTGTCTCAGTTTCAGCCCCAGTCCTATTACATCTAATTACTGAGTAGGAGAAAGGGCGTCCATTTTGGGGAGATAATGTAAGGATGGTGTTGGTTAATGTCTGTTGCACAACTTAGATGCGGTACATTGGCACTTCTTAAAGGTTGGTGAAATACACAATTATCACTGCTGGGTCCCTCCAACAATAAAAAAAAATATGTTTTTTTTAAATAAGAGATTAAAAAAAAGCCTTGTATATTAAATTTGCCCTGATTTGTTCTCTCATAACCATAGTAAGAACTAGCCCTGGAGTTAAATATGTGGACTGAGCAACAAAAAAAAATGTAGGCTGAAGAAAAAAATAAATTGCTATGTTAAATAGAAACGGCTAACAAAGGCAGTCTTTGTCAGGCTGTAGGAAAGCACTCTGAAACACCCACAAAGCATTTCATCTTTCCTGAATCAGGGGTCGATCAAAGGTCAAACAGGCATTATCACCGGACACCTGTATCTGCTCTACGATTAACGGTGACTAGACCCTGCTCCGTCACTCACTCCGTGTCAGTGTGTGTGTGTGTCCTATCATTTTACCGGCAGCTGGGATACAAGGAATAAAATAATCATGAGTGAGACGGGGGCCCGGTCAGCGGACAGAACGGATCAGGTGTCGCGTTGAAATAAGCCCCCATCCCCCTCCTTCCTTCCTCCCTCCCTCCCTCCCTCCAACCTTCTCGCCCTTCACACACAGAGAAGGTGAAAGCATCTGAGGGTGCCTTGTTGTTCCCACACAGGTAATCACAATGACAAACCAAGGGAGGGAGGGATGGATGGAGGGTGTGAGAGAAGGAGGCGGAGAGAGAGAACAACAGGGTGTATTGATGTAACATTAGATGAGGGATTCCCGAACTCGGTCCTGGCTTGTGTTCCTAGCCCCAACGTTGCAGTAATATATAACAATTCACAACAATACACACAAATCAAAAGTAAAATTATGGAAATAAAAAATATATAAATATTAGGACGAGCAATGTCGGAGTCCGGAGCATGTATATGTATATACAGTGCCTTCGCAAAGTATTCAGACCACTTGACTTTTTCCACATTTTGTTACGTTACAGCCTTATTTTAAAATGGATTAAATTGTTATTTCCCCCTCAACAATCTACACACAATACCCCATAATGACAAAGCAAAAACAGTATTTTTTTTTTTGCTAATTTATAAAAAAGAACAAATAGAAATATCACATTTACATTAGCAGACCCTTTACTCAGTACTTTGTTGAAGCACCTTTGGCAGTGATTGCAGCATCAAGTCTTCTTTGTATGAAGCTACATGCTTGGCATACCAGGAATGGGGAGTTTCTCCCATTCTTCTCTGCAGATTATCTCAAGCTCTGTCAGGTTGGATGAGGAGAGTTGCTGCACAGCTATTTTCAGGTCTCTCCAGAGATGTTCGATCGGGTTCAAGTCCAAGCTCTGGCTGGGCCACTCAAGGACAGTGAGAGACTTGTCCTGAAGCCACTCATGTGTTGTCTTGGCTGTGTGCTTAGTGTTGTCGTCCTGTTGGAAGGAGAACCTTCGCCCCAGTCTGAGGTCCTGAGCGCTCAATATTGGTTTAATCAGATCAGAAAATCTTGTTTCTCATGGTCCGAGAGTCCTTTAGGTACCTTTTTACTGAGGAATGGCTTCTGTCTGGCCATTCTACCACAAAGGCCTGATTGGTGGAGTGCTGCAGAGATGGTTGTCTTTCTGGAAGGTTCTCCCAACTCCACAGAGGAACTATGGAGCTCTGTCAGAGTGACCATCGGGTTCTTGGTCTCCCCCCAATTGCTCAGTTTGGCAGAGCGGCCAGCTCTAGTTGGAGTCTTGGAGGTTCCAAACTTCTTCCATTTTAGAATGATGGATGCCACTGTGTTCTTGGGGACCTTAACTGTTGCAGATAATTTGTTGGTACCCATCCCCAGATCTGTGCATCAACACAATCCGGTCTTGGAGCTCTACGGACAATTCCTTTGATCCCATGGCTTGGTTTTTGCTCTGATATGCACTGTCAACCTTATTTAGACAGGTGTGTGCCTTTCCAAATCAGGTCCAATCAATTGAATTTACCACAGGTGGACTTCAATTAAGTTGTGGAAACATGATCAATGGAAACAGGATGTACCTGAGCTCAATTTCGAGTCTCATTGCAAAGGGTCTGAATACTTATGTAAATAAGGTATTTCTGTTTTGTTTTTTTATACATTTTATTTTTAATGAATACAAATATGTGATGGGATGTATAAAACATTATGAACAGTGTCTGGAAAGAATATTTAGTATATCTGTACAATACGTAGGATAGAATAAACACCAGCCTCAACCCACAAATGCTGATGCTCCAGATACTCAACTAGTCGAAAGACGGACAATTTTATTACATCTTTAATCAGAACAACAGTTTTCAGCTGTGCTAACATAATTGCAAAAAGGTTTTCTAATGATCAATTAGCCTTTTAAAGTGATAAACTTGGATTAGCTAACACAACGTGCCATTGGAACACAGAAGTGATGGTTGCTGATAATGGGCCTCTCCACGACATTTCCAGCTACAATAGTCATTACAATGTTGTAGTCAGCTACAACATTAACAATGTCTACACTGTTCAATTTAACAGATCAATTTAATCTTATTTTAATGGACCAAAAATGGCTTTTCTTTCAGAAACAAGGACATTTCCAAGTGACCTCAAACTACATACACACCAGCGCGCACACACACATACACAATATAAAACTGCCTTAATTCATTCCCATCAAAAGCCCAAGGCCATAAGAACATAACATCCAAAGCAGAAATCCTACGACATTGCACCCTATTACATGGCATTTCAGTCCTTTAATCTAATAATAATGTCCAGCTCCTTGCATTTGACTCTGTCTGAATAAACGACCTGTGTTTTGTCTGCTTCGCTTGAAAACAGTTTTTTTCCCATTCACTCTAATGTGAACCAAGTGTGGATGCTAACCGTAGCGTAACGCCCCGGTAATGATAGCCTTCATTGGGCTTGCTAATTTAACCCGTGGTGTATCGGGAGGTAGGGGCTCGAGGCAGGGGTTGCTATTCATCAAATACAAGAAGTTAAGTGTGTGCGTGTGTGTGTGTGTGTGTGTGTGGGTGTGGGTAGAAAAATAGAGAGCTCCTCCAAGGCTGCTGGTAAGGCGCCAGGCGTAAAGCCTGAACACTCCCCCAGCATGTTCACCTCTTATCACTAGGTTCCATAACTCATCCATCTCTCTCTGGGCTGTTAACATCGTGTTTTATCCCCAAATATAGTCATACAATGTGTAATATGTTGGATTAGAAACTGGAAGATGTAGAGATGGTTGACTTTGGGTCATGTGTTGTATTATTCATGACAGACGGGTGTGAGAGAGTTGTGGAGATAGATGTTGAGGAGACATCTGGCATACCTGGCTGGAACAGAAAAGCTACAAAGACTCTGCTGCTGCTAACCCACTATGATAACAGTTTGACAACTACAGCAACAGCACTGTGTCTATGTCTGTCTTCACTGGAAACGTGTGATCACCGAGACCCAAAGCACGCAAAGCACACATCTCAGTGTGTGTGTGTGTGTGTGTGCGCGTGTGTCTCCACGCTTGCATGTGTGTCTGTGTGTCAGCTACCTTGAAAACATGTTTCTACAGCTGTTGCAACACATCCCTATCAGCGAGCCACCACCTATGCTCCAGGTGCATCATGGGTAGGGGACAGTCACCTTAACACCTCACGCCTCCTACACTTCAGGCACACCCCCACGAGAGAAAACCTCACACAAAAATCAAGTCAATAGTAAGATAATATAGTGTTTCCACACAGTAGAATACAGCCAGTTGAGAAGCTCTAATAATCCATTAGCTGTGTTAACTGTAATGTATGGGGTTTTCATACGTGTGACTTGTTTCCATTCCAGACCAAATGTTTCAGAGAGAAGGAGAGGGAAATAAGTAAATATATTCAGTATTTCATTAACCCTGAAATATAGATGGTATCTCTAATAAGTAGCCTAATACTCTGTTAAACTACATTAATCATAATGGGGTATGCTCAGTAGATAAATAAAATGAAGCCACTTTTCGTATTTGTATAGGGAAGTGGAGCACAATGGTGTTTCGGGGGACCTGATTATTGTTTTAAAGGGAGTAACGCTGTCACGCCCTGACCTTAGTTACCTATGTTTTCTTTATTATTTTGGTTAGGTCAGGGTGTGACTAGGGTGGGTCTGCTAGTTTTGTCTTGTCTAGGGCTTTTGTATATCTAGGGCTTTTGTAGGTCTAGGTATATATATATGTCTATGGTGGTCTGATATGGTTCCCAATCAGAGGCAGCTGTTTATCGTTGTCTATGATTGGGGACCATATTTAGGTAGCCATTCTCCCTTGGGTATTTGCGGGTTCTTGTCTATGTGTAGTTGCCTGTTCAGCACTCATTTGTATAGCTTCACGGTTCGTTTTGTTATTTTGTTAGTTTTGTTCAGTGTTCATTCTTATAATAAAGAAGAAAGTACGTATACCACGCTGCGCCTTGGTCTCCTCCTTTTGACGGCCGTGACAAACGCACACTCGCATGCACGCTCAAACACACACCTGCGCATGAACATACACACCCTACACACACACACACACACACACACACACACACATGCACACACACATGCACACGCACACGCACACACACTTATGATTGGATATATGACAGCAGTCTTAGAGGAACTCTCTGTTGACACATGCACAAGTCCTATCCCTTCCTTAACACGTTCAATCTTTACAATTCCTTCCTGTGACCCAATCATGTACAGTGGTAACGCTGTTTGGCCTTGGTCTCCTTATTTCTAAAGTACAACAACCTCTCTCTCTTTTCTCTCTCTCCTTCTCTCTCTTTCTCTAGCTCTCTCGCTCTCTCATTAATATTTCATCAGGCAGGGAATAGCAGATCTGTAGGTCACAGTATTGGCAACAGCAATTAGAAACTCGAACAGTGACCTGACTCTCTCTCTCTCTCTCTCATTCACTTGTTCTTTTTTTTAATGAACACTCTTTTTCAAAAGGAATTAACAAGCTGAAATGAATTTGAGCTTTGCTACTACCCTTATAACACAAATATCAGAACAGCTTCTTTGCCCGCTTTTAGGATAACACAGTGCCACCGCTACCAAGGACTGTGGGCCCCCACTTCCCTTCTCCATGGCCGAATTGAGTAAGACATTTAAACGCGTTAACCCTCGCAAGGCTTCCGACCCAGACGGCATCCCTAGCCGCGTCCTCAGAACATGTGCAGACCAGCTGGCTGGTGTGTTTACGGACATATTCAATCTCTCCCTATCCCAGTCTGCTCTCCCCACATGCTCCAAGATGGCCACCATTGTTCCTGTAACCAAGAAGGCAAAGATAACTGAACTAAATCATGAAGTGCTTTGAGAGACCAGTTAAGAATCATATCACCTCCAACTTACCTGCCACCCTAGACCCACTTCAATTTGCATACCACCCCAATAGGTCCACAGACGATGCAATAGCCATCACACTGCACACTGCCCTATCCCATCTGGACAAGAGGAATACCTATGTAAGAAAACTGTTCATCGACTACAGCTCAGTATTCAACATCATAGTACCTTCCAAGCTCATCATTAAGCTTGAGGCCCTGGGTCTCAACCCTGCCCTGTGCAATTGGGTCTTGGACTTTCTGACGGGCCACCCCCAGGTGGTGAAGGTAGGAAACAACATCTCCACTTTGCTAATCCTCAACAATGGGCCCCCACAAGGGTGCATGCTCAGCCCCCTTCTGTACTCCCTGTTCACCCATGACTGCGTGGCCATGCACGCCTCCAACTCAATCATCAAGTTTGCAGATGACACAACAGTAGGGGGCTTGATTACCAACAACTACGAGACATCCTACAGGGATGAGGTGAGGGCAATAAGACTGTGGTGTCAGGAAAACAACCTCTCACTCAACGTCAACAAAACAAAGGTGATGATCATGGACTTCAGGAAACAGCAGAGGAAGCACCCCCCTATCCACATCGGTGGGACAACAGTGGTCGGAACTAGAAGCACATGCATTTCGCTACACTTACATTAACATCTGGTAACCATGTGTATGTGACCAATACAATTTGATTTGATTTGAGAAGGTGGAACGTTTTAAGTTCCTCAACATACACATCACAGACAAACAGTGTGGTGAAGAATGCGCAAAAACACCTCTTCAACCTCAGGAGGCTGAAAAAATTTGGCTTGTCACCTAAAACCCTCACAAACTGCTGTATCACCACCTGGTAGGGCAACTGCACCGCCCACAACCGCAAGGCTGTCCAGAGGGTGGTGCAGTCTGCACAACGCATCACTGGGGGCAAACTACCTGCCCTCCAGGACACCTACAGCACCCGATGTCACAGGAAGGCCAAAAAGATCATTAAGGTAATCAACCACCCGAGCCTCTGCCTGTTCACCCCGCTATCATCCAGAAGTCGAGGTCAGTACAGTTGCATCAAAGCAGGGACCGAGAGACTGAAAAATTGCTTCTATCTCAAGGCTATCAGACTGTTAAACAGCCATCACTGACACAGAGAGGCTGCTGCCTACATACAGACTTGAAACCATTGGCCACTTTAAAAAATGGATCACTAGTCACTTTAATAATGCCACTTTAATAACGTTTACACATCTTGCATTACTCATCTCATATGTATATAATGAATTCTATGCCAACTATTGCATCTTGCCTATGCCGCTCAGTCATCGCTCATCCATATATTTATATGTACATATTCTTATTCCATCCCTTTACTTAGATGTGTGTGTATTAGGTGGTTGTTGTGGAATTGTTAGATTACTTGTTAGATATGACTGCACTGTCGGAACTAGAAGCACAGGCATCTTGTTACAATCACATTAACATCTGCTAACCATGTGTATGTGACCAATAACATTTGATTTGAGAGAGAGAGAGAGAGAGAGAGAGAAGTGGAATGGGAGAAGATGGGAAGAGTGAAAGAGGGGAAACCAGCCGAATCCACATGAATAAAATAAGTTGAAGTTTGTCTTGTATAACATTGTTTCACCCCCTGATATAAGGATGACAGTGCCTTGCGAAAGTATTCACCCCCTTGGCATTTTTCAAAAAAAAAATTCTTATTAAAATAGATTTTTGTTGGGTCTGTATCATTTGATTTACACAACATGCCTACCACTCTGAATATGCAAAATATTTTTAATTGTGAAACAAACAAGAAACAAGACAGAAAAACTGAAAACTTCAGTGTGCATAACTATTCACCCCCCCAAAGTCAATGCTTTGTAGAGACACCTTTTGGAGCAAATACAGCTGCAAGTCTCTTGGGGTGTGTCTCTGTAAGCTTAGCACATCTAGCCACTGGGATTTTTGCCCATTCTTCAAGGCAAAACTGCTCCAGCCTCTTCAAGTAGGATGGGTTCCACTTGTGTACAGCAATCTTTAAGTCATACCACAGATTCTCAATTTGATTGAAGTCTGGCCTTTGACTAGGCCATTCTGCCTGATGCTGCCACCACCATGCTTTACTGTGAGGATGGTGTTCTCGGGGTGATAAGAGGTGTTGGGTTTGTGACAGACATAGCGTTTTAGTCTTTAGTAGTTTTAGTCTCATCTGACCAGAGTACCTTCTTCCATATGTTTGGGGAGTCTCCCACACGCCTTTTGGCAAACACCAAACGTGTTTGCTTATTTTTTTCTTTAAAAGCAATGGCTTTTTTTTCTGGCCACTCTTCTGTAAATCCCAGCTCTGTGGAGTGTACAGCTTAAAATGGTCCTATGGACAGATAGTCTAATCTCTGCTGTGGAGCTTTGCAGCTCCTTCGTGGTTATCTTTGGTTTTCTTTGTTGCCTCTCTGATTAATGCCCTCCTTGCCTGGTCCATGAGTTTTGGTGGGCGGCCAGCTCTTGGCTGGTTTGTTGTGGTGCCATATTCTTTCCATTTTTTAATAATGGATTTAATGGTGCTCCGTTGGATGTTCAAAGTTTTTAAATGTTTTTTTATAACCCAACCCTGATCTGTACATCTCCACAACTTTGTCCCTGACCTGTTTGGAGAGCACCTTGGTCTTCATGGTGCCACTTGCTTGTTTGTGCCCCTTGCTTAGTGGTGTTACAGACTCTGCGGCTTTTCAGAACAGGTGTATATATACTGCGATGTGACAGATCATGTGACACTTAGATTGCACCCAAGTGGACTTTATTTAACTAATTATGTGACTTCTGAAGGTAATTTGTTGCACCAGATCTTATTTAGGGGCTTCATAGCAAAGGGGGTGAATACATATGAACGCACCACTTTTCCGTTAATTATTATTAAAAACTATTTTATGTATTTCCATTACATGAAATCCAAAATAAAAAAATCTATTTACATTACAGGTTGTAATGCAACAAAATAGGAAAAATGCCAAGGGGGATGAATACTTTTGCAAGGCACTGTAAGACCTTCGATTAACCCGTCTGTACCTCACAGCATTAAAGTAGGATTTATATATATATATCTATGCCTCTATGCCTCCTGCACTATGTCAGCGTGACATCATCGGTTTAAGAGTGCATGCGCGCCACCACCATTGTTTCATCATCAACGTGGGCCGTGATGCGAGGCTCTAGCTGGATCAATGACCCATTTGCTGCAACACATCCAGGGAGTGCAGTTGTCACAGTGTATCAGGCAAGGATTTTGACAGATCACCATGCATTTATCAGCTTATGCAATTTAAGTGGTGTACCGATCATTAATGCAGTGTACACATGTGCAGCAGGTCCCAATACATATGGTCTCATATAACCACTATGACCATGCTGACATGGACTGATCCACAGAGTATTACAACCCTGATCTAAGGTCAATTTTTGTTTTGACTCATACTGGGAAATGCTAGGATTGGGGATGGGGTAGGCGGATCCTCGATCTGTGGCTAATATCTATCTACCCAGAGACTTCTGCTAATGGCTGACCCTGTGACCTAGTGTCTGTGTCCATAGCAGGCCTGGTACAGTAGTATTGACCCATACAGAGGGAGGAGGTATGTAGAGCAAGCCTTTTAAAAGCAAAGGGAGAGGGGAGTTACAAGATACCACTGCACTACAAGCTGTGCTTCTCTCATTGCAAAACCAATTTAGTCAGGCAAGTAAGGAGGGGCAGCCATATGCCTGTTTAGCAAAATCAAAACAGCCCATACTACTACTGATATAAATTAACCAAGCATCCACACAGAGAGAGCGAGAGAAAACCCAAATGTAAAATTATAGAGAGAGAACAAATACACATTTAAATAATACGGAGATGTAATACGTGGTACCTGAAAGACAGGACAAGGATGAACAAAAACAAGCACACACACACACAAAATCTTTCAGGCTCACTTTCTAAAAACAGACACCAACTCATTCACACACCCAGAGGGACACACCTCCTTCCCACACAAACCCAGATCTGTCTATCTGGCATGTTCACCAAACCTGCAGAACTTGTCCAATCAGACAGTAAAGCCATGCTTGTCAGTCAGGCATTAGCAGCAGTGTCAACAAAGCAGCAGAGGATGAGGCTGAATGCCTATTAGAGCCTGTGAAATTCCCTCCTTTCATATGCAAGTATGGAGGAATTCATCCCTCTCATCTCCTGACAGGCTGCCCGCTGCCTTGGCATGGCCTAGTCATGTTCCCTCGCTCCGACTCTGAATCTTTTTATTCTCCGTTTCATCATTCATTCACTCCCATGCCTCTCTCTGGCTTTCTTGTTACTTGCTCACTCTCGTTCTCATTTTTGTGCTCAATGTCTGTCCTTCTCTCTCTCTCTCTCTCTCTCTCTCTCTCTCTCTCTCTCTCTCTCTCTCTCTCTTTCTCTTTCAAACACACTCTCACTCTATCTGTATATCTCCCTCTCTCTCTCTAGCTCTCTCTAGCTCTCTCTTATTCAGCATCGATTCAATCCCTCATTATCATAAAACTGTTAAGAGCTCAGAAACAGGCTTCCTTATACAAACTGCAGCCAAGAAAACCTGCATAGACACACACGAAAACACACACACTCGCAGGCACAGAACAAAGTCCTTTGGAATGCAGTTGTGCTGTCGGTGAGGCCATGCAAACTCCCAACACACCACATCAATGTTAAAACAATGTATTTGCATATTTGTCAGACAGAGCTAGCTACTTGATGCTCCTCTGGAGGAATCCAGAATAACCAGTTATATGTGGATTGCCATTCACTGGTTAGTGTCTGTTTGTCACACTGTTTATCGCCACTGACAGACAGCGCCTGACCGTAAACAGACCCTTGTTCACACAAGTTAGAAGATGGTCATAGAATGATATATGACTGTTATCATTTGATCCCATATCATTAGTGGGGTAAATGCTAATGTTCTAATGCAACGCTTCACATTTGCCTGAATATTTAAGACATAGGTCTCTAATGAGCAGAATGCAGACTAAATAAGGTAGAAAATAAATGCAGAGGTCCAAGACTAATAAGGTTAGTTTATATGGTGTAGAATGATCACACAATTGATTGTCAATTGTAAATATGCGTGTGCTGTGTTCAATCTAGTTTTTCTTTGATCTCAGCATGTTGCAGCCAATGAATAAATCAGAGGATGGTTTTTCATACAAAAGACGGACAAAGGGAGAGACGAAAGCAAACAATTAAATGAGACAACTAGCATGAAGAATACTAGGGCACGTAATTAGGCAGTATTAATAAAACATGAAGACAAGGAATGAGGGAAGGAAAGAGAGTGAAAAAGGAGAGACTTCAAAGTGAGGATGCAACCGCAATTCTACGGAGGTGTGCACTGTGTGTGTGCATGTGTGTGCGTGTGTGTGTGAGTGAGTGAGTGTGTGTGTCTGTGCATGTGTGTGTGTGATGGAGGCTGAGGGCAGTGGCAGGTAGAAAATGGCCCTTGCCTTTTCATTTGACACCACTGCACCTTCAAACAAACAACCCTGGGCCCCCTCGCACACAGATAATCCATTCAAGGTTCCAAGCAATTTTCATTATTGACTGGTGAGACACAAGGAAAGGACAGAGAGAGAGATAGAGAGAGAGAGAGAGAGAGAGAGAGAGAGAGAGAGAAAAGGAGAGGAGAGAGGAGAGAGGAGAATGGAGAATGGAGAATGGAGAAGAGGATGAGAAACAGAGAGAGGGAGCGAAAGCTAATAGGAAATAAAGTGTGGGGGGGGGGTTAGAGGATGCACGAGGAAGCTTGAAGGATAGAGGGGGACAAATGATAGAATGAGAAAGGAGATAGAGAGGCGGGGAAGTGGGGGAGCACGAGTGAGAATGATGTGGCTTGAGAGAGAGGGAGGGGTGAGAGAGGGAGCGAGAGAAGGGGATGAGCATTTTGATCTCTAAGGTGGAGAATCAATCATGATCGAGGGTAACGTATGAATGTAGGTATATATCCGTCTAGGTAATGTACAGTATTATGAAAGTAGGAGCAGCTGTCTAGTTCTCCATGTTTACCAATGGACAGGAGACGAATGGAGAGAGCCACGCCACCCATCACACACGCATGGGGTACACTGCATTCGCACACAAACACAGGGACAATTACTCACGCGTGTGTTTCAGTGAGTATGAGTGAGTTACACGCAGGATCTGCTAACACACACCTCTGCATTCCTAGCCCTACAGTTACTGCATGCTATTCAAATGAAAGTGCGAGTAGGATAATACATTGTGGGAGGATCACAATTCCAACACAAGTGCATTGATATTTCCAATGTCACTTTGAGTGTCACTAAACTGTGAGGGGTCGAGGTACTTTAGGCACCCATGACGAAGCAGACATTGTAGGGAGGGCTGTGATTGGTGGAGAGAACATAGGTGGGCTGTGATTGGTGGAGAGGAGTCAGGTGGGCTGTATCAGCAGAGCAGAGCAGACATGGACATGACCATGAGGTGATGGATGACAGGCTGAGACCCTTTATCCGACCACAGGGGGAACACCAATCAAACACACACACACACACACACACACACACACACACACACACACACACACACACACACACACACACACACACACACACAGACAAACACACACTGACACACTGTCTGAAGCACACACACACACACACACACACACACACACACACACACACACACACACACACACACACACACACACACACACACACACACACACACACACACACACACACACACACACTGACACACTGTCTGAAGCACACACACACACACACACACACACACACACACACACACACACACACACACACACACACACACACACACACACACACACACACACACACACACACACACACACACAAACACACACACACACACACACACACACACACACACACACACACACACACACACACACACACACACACACACACACACACACACACACACACACACACACACACACACACACACACACACACACACACACACACACACACACACACACACACACACACACACACACACACACACACACACACACACACACACACACACACACACACACACACACACACACACACACACACACACACACACACACACACACACACACACTGGTGTTTACACCAGATCACCAATAGCCACATATAACTATCTATTCCTCTTATCACCTATCGTGGATTTCCAATCTTAAGAAGACTGTGCAGTCAATCTCATTTAAATTCAGAACATCAGCAGAGTGAAAGTGAGAGTCTGCTTTCACTGCAGACACTCAAACGTGTCCTAGAACTAAAGAGAGAATGAAAATCCCTAGTTTTCACGGCAAAACACTTCAAGCTAAACGATGGTTACAGGGTTTATTCAGCGCTCAGTTGGGGGGCCTTCTGCAGTAGGCTAGTCCGGAGGGGAAACGTACGTCAACAGAATTCATACACAGTGGGGGGAAAAAGGACGGGGGGAAAAGGAGGGATGATTGATATTCTATCCTCATCTGGTCCCAATTCTGTTACAGAATTCCTCTCGCTCAAGCAGGACGAAGCAGCGGACACCAGGGAACGAACCTTCGCTTTGTTTGCCTGAAATTTTTTGGGGAATAAAAATTACACATGATTTGTGACTTGATAGTGAAGAGTTGTAAACAATTGTGTTTTCGTAGAGTGACTGAGATACACACACACACACACAGTGCAATATTTTGTGTAGGGTAGGCTATTGCGATGCGATGTTCATGTGTTTGTTGACCTGAGGATGTCAGACAAAGGTTACACACACACTCATTGACAACAGAAAGACAGACAGAGAGCATGGAAGTGACTGTGACCCCTGGAGGCAGTAGGGACACTTGTGGTGTCGACATGCCTGGGTATGGCGGCCCCATACTGGGCTGTCCTAGCAGGGAAACAAAGCCCTGTATCAGGTTGAGAAGGTTAAAATCACCCCCTATGGTACACCACTGGGATAAGCCCCACTGAGGAGCGTGTGTGATGAGTATGTGTGTGTGTGTGTGTGTGGGGGTTTGAGTGTGAGCATGCAACTTTGTCTGACATCCTCAGATCAACAAACACATTCAAATTGCATCAAAATAGCCTACACTACACAAAACATTACTAATGAGTGTCAGAAATTGTCTCTTCGCTTTACATTCACACTCACACTCCTTACTCATGCTCCAAGTTCCATTCTCTCTTCCCCCTGCCATCCCTCCCTCTCTCCTTCGCCACCTCACTCTGCAGTCACATCCTCCCACACAACCCCTCACACACACACGGCGCAGAGTGTGTTTAAGATTATGAGGTTATTTCCTTTATTGCGCTCTGGCCGGGGCTGTAACTAGCTGAAGTTGCTTCTGTCAGCACAGAAGGCAAGTATAATGAATGGTAACCATTCAGCTAGCGTGGAGATGCTACAGCGGCTATACAGCGGCTAGCTAGCACACAGGAAAGCCCTGGCACCACCACTGCTGCTCCACGCTACTAATCTCAGTTAATGGCTTCTGCAGGGAGGAGGGAGGGAGGAGGGCGACACACTAATAAAGGGAACTGCGGAAGAAGGGGGTGAAGGAGAGAGGGAGGGAGGAGCGAGGGGGTAAGGAGAGTGACGCAACAGAAGGAGAGAGAGGGGAGGAGCTGGAGAAAGGGAAAGAGAGAGAAAGAGAGAAAGGGAGAGAGCAAGCAAGGGGGAGTATGAGAGGGATAGAGAAGACCAAGCTCAGCTCAAGCTTTCTATTTAATATCTTCGTTATTGTAGTGAGTTGCAAGCTACAGAATGAGGTGTTATGAGGTATAACAAATCAAATAGAAAAGGGAGTCAGCACACAGACACAAACTCACTGGTGGATCAACTTCATCATAAAGTTGATGTATTTCACTCAAACATTACATGTCCACCGCTTCCTTAACCATACTGATCAACTGTTACTCTGCTAAAGGAGATTAGCCTTCTTAATGTCTATGATGTACAGTACCAGTCTGTCAACACACCATAATCCCCATCCAAAGGTGTGATGTGGTGAGGTAGGACCCAGGAGCAGAGAAGAGAACCAGACGAGGAACCAGTGGTTTAGGAAAAAACATAAATACTTTACTGGAAAAAGTTCAACAGAAGGTACAAAGTAAAACTGGGAAAACAGCAAACACTGAGATTCAAACGCAGATAGCGACAGGTGGAACCATGACAGTACACCCCCTTTTAGGAGCGGCTCCAGCCACGGAACCAGGATGACCATCACGTAGTCGGTTGAAGTCCCGAAAGAGGCCCATGTCCAGGATGTCCCGTTCAGGCACCCATGCCCGCTCCTCGGGGCCATAGCCCTCCCAGTCCACCAGGTTCTGCCCCGGACCCAACGAACCCCCAGCATTTTCCAGACGGTGTAGGCCGGGCGGAGGGGCCGGTGTGGGGGCAGAGAAGGGATTGGAGACATGGAAGGATGGACAGACTCTTATTGAGCTGGGTAGCTGAAGACGATAGGTGACAGGGTTGACGCGACTCAGGATCTTCAATTGTCCTATGTAGCACGGGGAAAGCATCTGAGATTCCAGGGGAGAACACGGGTGGACAGCCACACCCGTTGACCCACTGAAGGGGCCTTCAGTGCTGGTTTGCATGGTGCTGTTGTCGGACAGAGGAGCGGACCAAGGAGGATTCAGGTGCGGCGACATCGTTGAATGAATGATTCTGCTGAAGGTATCCCCACATCGGCCTCTTGTTCAGGAAACAGAGGGGGGGAATCCGAACTGACACTCAAATGGGGACAGTCCAGTGGACAAGTTCAGCAGTGTGTTCTGTGCATATTCGGCCCAGACGAGGAACTTACTCCAGTTGGTGGTCTGAATGGAGACCAAACAGCGGAGGATCTACCGCGCGACAAACTGGGGGCCACGGTCAGTGACAATGTTCTGGGGAAGTCTGCGTAGTGAGGTTGCCTTGGCTGTCTTGGAGAAGCGATCAACGATTGGGATTTAGGATTGAGGTAACCCCATGATGAAGTCTAGGGACATCCGCAACCAGGGCCGGTTGTGGATGGGCAGAGGTTGGGGTTACCCAGCCGGTCGCTGTCGTGAGGACTTGCTTTGGGCACAGGTGGAACAGGCCGCAACAAAGGAGCTCACATCCTCAATCATGTTGGGCCACCAGAATCTCCACCTCAGGAATGCCAGTGTCCGATTAACCTCTGGATGCCCAGTTAGTTTAGTGGAGTGTCTCCATTGTAGTACTTGAGAACGGGCTGAGCGTCAGGTTCTCGGGTCTGGGCTTGTCAGACCGCGGTCTCAATACTCCATACCACGAAGGAATGAGGTGCCCCCTCCAACCAGTGTCTCCACTCCTCAAGGGCCGACTTAACTGCCAAAAGCTCCCAGTTGCCTAAATCGTAGTTGCGTTCCACTGGCGAGAACCGCTTAGAAAGAAAGGCACATGGGTGCATTTTCTTTACCCCGTCGTTTCACTGTGAAAAGGACGAGCAGTGTCAGGATGAATGATGATGAATGATGTCCTGTCAGCCTTGGGGTCCAGCAACAGCAGGTCTGGGATTGACGTATTAGGGCCATGAGAGGTGCTGCCACCGCACCAAAGTAGCGTATAAAACGTCTGTAAAAAATTGGTAAACACAATGAACCGCTGGACCTGTTTGATAGAGGTGGGACGGAGCCAGCCGGTGACCACCTTAACCTTTTGGATCCATTTGGATGCCGACGGTAGAGATAATGTGGCCCAGGAAGGATACTTAGGATACGTGAAACTTACACTTATCTATTTTGACGTATAGCTGACTCTGCAGGAGGCGTTTCAGGACTTGGGCAGGATGTGTTCTGGAAGCATCTTGGAGAAGATATCGTCAAGGTAAAGAAAGACGAAACAATTCAACATGTCCCTAAGAGTGCAATTGACCAATGCCTGGAAGACTGCCGGTGAGTTTGATATTTCAAAGGGCATGACTAGATAGTCATAGTGGCCACTAAGGGTGTTAAAGGCAGTTTACCATTCATCGCCCTCTCTGATTCTCACCAGATTTTAAGCATTGTGGAGGTTCAGTTTGGTGAAGAGTCAGGCCCCTTGGGCCAACTCCAAGGCAGAGGACATCAGAGGTAGGGGGTAACGGTTCTTGACAGTAATCGTGTTCAGCCCTCTGTAGTCGATGCAGGGACACATGCCCCCCATCCTTCTTTCCCATGAAGAAGAAGCCTGCGGCGGCTGGGGAGATAGAGGAATGAATGAAGCCTGCCTCCAGCGACTCCCAGATGTAGTCGTCCATGGCTGCTGCTTCAGGGGCCGAGAGGGAGTAAAGACGGCCCCGGGGAGGGCTGGAGCCTGGTAGGTGCTCTAAGGCACAGTTGTATGGTCAATGAGGAGGGAGGGTGACGGCTTGCTTCTTACTAAAGGCTTCCCGGATGTTGAAGTATTCGGGAGGGAGAGCAGAGAGGTCTTCGCCTTCATTGGGTGCAGGGGGATGTGGCGAGGCTCTTAGTGGGGGTCTTAGGTCTTTAGTCTGAAAGTCCTTTACCCAGTCTAGTAGGTGTCCCGTGGACCAGGAGAATATTGGGTTATTTTGCGCTAACTAGGTGTACCTTACGACAAAGGGGTTCTCGGGAGCATTGATCAGAAGAAATCTAAGAGTTTCTCAGTGAGGTATCACAGGCAGTAACAGGCAGTGACTGGGTAGCCTGGGGGGGTCACTGCACAGCTCATCAGGGTCTCCCCCTGTCCATGCGAGCCCCAGCATTTCCCATCGGTTCTGGGCACGGAAAATGGAGATGGCCGAGACCTCCCCCGAGACCTCCTCCTTCATGCGCCTGTCGCGTTCCTGTGGGTTTCGGAACATGGGCTCCTCAGTGCTTTGCTCGGGGGCCTTGGGTACTCGAGAACCCGGGATACTGGGGTTGTGTCAAGGGGGCGCTGTCTCACTCGTTCTCGGATGCAATGGTCAATCTTGATTGCCAGCATTATCAGGGATTTGAGGTCCTCTCCCAGTTCCCGGGCGGCCAGTTATGCTCGTCGCAACTCGGAAGCGAAAACTGATATGGAGCTGCCAGATGGTGGCTGCTGTTCCTACGCTGCCGTTGCCCACGCCAGGGCTTTGCCTGAGAGTAGGGAGATGATGTAGGCAATCTTGGCCCGATCGGCGAGAAACGAGTAGGGCTGTAGCTCAAACAGCAGCGAGCCCTGAGTGAGAAACCCTTTGCATCTTCCCGGTTGGCCGTCATTCCTCTCGGGGGCTGGAATCTTGGGTTCCTGGTGCAGGTTCCCTGGGGGATCTATGGTGACGACTGGAGCACTGGGCACTGAGGCTTGGAAAGTGTCTCCTCCTGGGTTGGGGGTGCGCAGTGGACAGAGGGAGTCGGTAAGTACCCGGAGAGTCTCAGATATTTGGAAGAGTTGTTCTTGCTGCCGCCCAATCAGGGCTCCTAGCTGGGTTATGACGTTCTTGATCTGGTCGATCGCTAGTCGGGTTCATGTTGGAGGCAGAAACTTGCTGTGACATGGTGAGGTAGAATCCATGAGGAAAACCAGACGAGTGGTTTTAGGAAAAAACGTAAATACTTTACTGGAAAAAGTTCAACAGATGGTACAAAGAAAAACTGAGAATTACAACAAACAATAAGACTCGAACTCACTCAGGACACAACGCACACGGCAAACAAATCAAGCTTCTGCAAATGGTAACAGAAAACAAACCTTGCTAAAAAAGGAAATCATAGTTAGTAACTGAAAACACCTGAGTCTCATAATAGTCTCTAGGGCGGTCTCTGCTGCCCTCTGGTGACAGGTGGAACTATGACAAAAGGTCAAGAGTTAAAAGTCAATGTACCAACCAACAACCAAACAATCCCCGTCCCCTCCCCCATCTATGATGAGTGTGATAAATTAGGCTGCCTCAATGTTGGCAATCAAACATTCAACAACATAAACATATGCTAAACAAATAATGAAGATGAATACAGCAAACAATCATCTCGGGAAATTTACCAGGCGATGCTATGGGACCTTCGATGGAGGATTGGACCTCTGTCTAAAGGATTAAGGGGAGGATAAGCTGAATATTTCTGATGTCTGTTCAGCCAAACCACCAGGAGGAAGGGAGAGAGAAAATAATAACAAACACTAGACGCTTTTGTCTTCATGGCTTATTTTCTTTTTGATGTATTTTTTTGTGATTTTCTGTATGAATGAGGTTGCGAAAGCCAAGATTAAAGGACATCGGTGTGTGTGTGTGTGTACCTTTTTATGCAGTATGTGTGTGTGCCTGCCTGCCTGCTTCACTGCCTGTCTTCCTGTTTGTCTGCCTGCGCATCTGTTCCACTACGGCCCAGATTGAGATCCCAATTTCCCCTCTCTCTCATCCTGATGTACTGGTTCTCAGGGATTGGGATCAAGTCTGGACGACATGCTTCTCTCATTACAGTTTGACGAAGGGAGCCAGGGAAGGAGGGAGGGAGTGCCACAGATGGCCAAGCCAAAACAATATAGTAGAGGATCAACTCCTCTGTATGGAACCCAATGGGTGAGTGCTCATCCTCAGAGACAGAGACACACACACACACACTGGGGATTGGAGCTCAGGGAGAAGATGGTTGGAGAGAGAGGGGAAGAGAGAGAGAGTCTATAGTCAACATCTCTGTGAATATGAACACAAGGCTTTTCCATTCACCATAAATCAGATCTAGTTGCAGATTCACAATAGGACATGTTTTTATTATGTTTTGGTAGAATGCCCCTCAATACAGGCAAGTATCCGATTCATTTGGCAAAGTGGTCACATCGTAAATGAAGTCCACTTTCAGTTTGAATTGTATTGAATTATACACAACTGAGGCATCTTCTGAAAAGTGAAAATAAAAAGAAGCAAGTGAGGGGGAGAGAGAGAGAGAGAGAGAGAGAGAGAGAGAGAGAGAGAGAGAGAGAGAGAGAGAGAGAGAGAGAGAGAGAGAGAGAGAGAGAGAGAGAGAGAGAGAGAGAGAGCACAAACCCATCTCTGAGTGATACATGAGTGTGTTGTGAAGAGGCAGGGCCCGGTGCACCCCTCAACAACAATGGCACCGCAACACACTGCCTCCAATTGATTAGGACTGCTACCAAACTAGAGAACTCACTGGAGCGTGGCAGCTCTTTACCTCCGTCTCTCTCTGTCTCGCTCTCCCTGTCTCGCACTCCCTGTCTCGCTCTCTCTGTCTCGCTCTCTCTGTCTCGCTCTCTCTCTGTCTCGCACTCGCCCTACTTCCCGATTTCCTTCTTCATCTAGCACCATAGCTATTTTCTTACTCTCTTTTTTTGTCCCTCCACTCACTCTCTCTCTCACACACACTCTGCCTATTTCGTGCTCTGTCATTTTAAATTCCTAACACCTGAAATCGTACTTTCTCTTATGCTCTTTCTCTTCCTACCAACATTTGATAAACATCACACTTGATACACAACACATCGATACCAAAAGAATCTTCAAGGAAAATTGTATTTTCATGCAGAACACAAATTTTGTTTTGGAATTGCTCTTCAGCAAAATGTGTTTGTACCCAAGAACATACGTGCACACACACACACAGACTCAAACAAACACACACACGCACACACACCCTTTATCCCTCTGTTAATTTGACAGTGGGTAAAGGCACCCCGTGATGCTTCATCTCCAGCAGGAGAATAATAGGAAAGGAAACCCCCAGGGCAAAACATGTTCCTTTTTGCTCCACGTCCCTTTCCCTCCCTTCCTCCCTGCCTCCATCCCTCCATCAATATGCAGCATCAGCATACACACCCTGTGTGTCTCCAGACACTGAGGCTTTGTTCTACCTAGCACACCTCTCTCCTTTTCTATTTCTCTCTCTCTCTCTCTCTCTCTCTCTCTCTCTCTCTCTCTCTCTCTCTCTCTCTCTCTCTCTCTCTCCTTCTCTTTCCATCTCCCTGATAGTACCTCTCACTCACTCTCTCTTCCTCCCACTCAGCCTTGCGACAGCCGAGTCGTTCTCTGAAGACTGATGTACGCCAATTTAAGAGACAGGGAGAAGTGTTTATCATTAAAGAGTTGCCTTATCACTTCTGTTAAAGTGCGCGACTACCCGGGTAAACACAGCTAATGCAGCTATCGGAGGGGGCTCAAAATCAAAGAGACATTTTGAGTGTGTGTGTGTGTGTGTGTGTGTGTGTGTGTTCACATACCTGTGGTTAAGTAAGCTTGTCTGTGTGTGTGCATCACTCCTACCAACATTAATCATGTTTTCACCCTTGGTACGGGACCTCACATCCATCATTGCATGTGTGTGTGTGTGTGTGTGTGTGTGTGTGTGTGTGTGTGTGTTATGTGAGTGTGTTGATCTCCTAATTCAGGTCAAAAATGGGATATCATTGTCCTGTCCTTGACCGGTACTATGCACCACTAAAGAGTGAAAAAAACACGAGAAAGACAGAGAGAGAGAGAAGGAGAGAGAAGAAAGGAAAGGAGAGGAAACAGCTTTGGCTTCAAAATATGGCCGCCAGCCATGGGAAAGGACATTATAAATAGTTCAAAAACTTTACATCTCATTAAGTGTTTTCATCCATGGCTGATGCAATCTTTTTTCCAATAACACAGCATGTCCCATATATTAGATCTGCTGCACAGTAAATCCAAGATGTCCTAGTCCCGCACGAATCAGAGTGTTATCAAATAGAGTTATCCTCATTGGATCAACTAAGCTTCTGTTTCCCTCATGTCAGTTTTGACCTCAGATGGTAAATTGCAGATGGTTACCAAGAGCAAAGACACAACACACGGCATTGTTTAAAATTAATACAGGTGTAGGCCTCTTTTGACATAATACATATATATATATATTATTTTTTTTCTGTCGATTTTCCACTTTTTGACAGAATAGCTGTTCCAATATAGTCAGGCTACATGTACCCACACTTCACACAGCGTTTGATCTAAAACACTGCATACACCCCATCGCTCACACTATTGGAAGGAGATCCTAAGGTCACCATGGCTCCCAGTATTCTAGAAGCTTTAATTTCGAGCTTCAGAGATGTCCTCTACCAAGCCCGCCTCCACCTGTCTTTGAGCTCAGATAAAAGACCTCCCACAATAGATATAATGACAGAGCCATAGAGAGATAGAGGGGGAAAAAAGGAAAAAAAGAGACCAAAAAGAAACTTAATAATGACCAAAAACTTGTCTCTCTCCAAAGCCTCTAAAGGGAATTGTTAATTGGAGGTGAGTAGAGTGAGGAGCCAGCGTGACTCCTTAGCCCCGTAATGGTGGTTAGGTATGCTTAACGCGTCGCCTTTTGTCCCAGGCTCACAGGGCCATGCATGTCGGTTGGAGAGAGAGACAGAGAAGGCCTGTCTTCACAGAGAGAGGCCCTAGTTATAAAAAAGGTATTGATGTCAAAGGGAAGGACAACGGGCATATACACTGTTCTTTACCTTGATGGGTAAAAAGAGACAGGGGGAAATCATCGAGATAAGTCATAAAGAACAATTGGAAAGTGCTCTTGGTTAGCCAGTGTGTGTGTGTGTGTGTGTGTGTGTGTGTGTGTGTGTGTGTGTGTGTGTGTGTGTGTGTGTGTGTGAGTGGGAGCGATTCAAATCCACCCAGCATGAACATAGAGACAGACACACTCCATAAATATTCCCACATAATTGAACAGGCGGCCGAATGAAAAACCTGAGACAAGAAGTGAAAGGCAAGAAGTGACATGGACAGTTTGCAACGGCTAGACTCTAAACTGCGATTTCGCACAAAAATGCCAATGACAAACCACAGAAAGTTCTAGAAAACCCCAACAGGAGGCTAACTTAATAATCGTCCTCCTGCACAATAATGCCAAATACCCACTAAAGTTAGCGTCTCAGCCCAAACTCCACCCATAACAAATAAAAACCAAACTGCCACAGATGCTACTTTGAGGTATTTCATTGGCTTTCATTTAAAGCCTCCTTTTGTAATTGTCCATGCTATCAGTAGCACAGGGGGCAACTCCACTGAGTGTTAATTCAAGGCAGCCCAGGTGGACCAAAGGGCTGAGCTGAGTGAGAGCATCCCTTCAAAGAGGAAGCCTACAGAGTTGGGCTGGCGGGGGAGAGAGACCTTGCCTAACTTTTGACTACAGTGAGTGCAGAGAATAAGTAAGGGGAAAATGCACAAGCAACAATGTATGTGCAACAACTACGAAGCAGATGCTGTGTCCCAATGCTCAAAAATATTTTTATTTTGTTGATCTTCTCTCCTATGTGATCACTGATGTGGACGATCTGAGTAGTTGGCAACAACATGACTTGGTTTGGGTTTCTAGCCGTAACACTTTCACCTGTCCAGGTCTTCTACATCAGTCACAACGAGAAAAGAGAAGACAAGGAAAAGATGGTGTTTAATCGTAGTAAGACACAGACGGAGATTAAGAAGTGATAGCCTCAAAAGAGCATGAGGAAAAACCTCTGAAAGCTGACAGTGGAACAGCGATCGAGTTCGAAGACTGTGAACCAGACTGGCTCTCCCACAGAGACCTGGTTTTAGCCACTCCGAAATGCAGACAGACGGGTCGGAATGCTAGACCAGGTCCCCAAATATCCCCTTATTCATGTTGTTCCTGGATCACCGCAACATCGCTCCGACAACTTACTCTATGTCAAACAATTAAATTCCCGGAGCATGATGGAATGGAATGCCTTATTAACTATTAAAGTTGTTGCCAAGTGGGGCCTTCGGAACGTCAGCCAAAACAAAGAATCTCGTCGAATAATGTCAGGGATACATATTTCACTATGAAATGGCCGCGAGATGAAAGCCAAGTCTTGAAAATGTCTCTAGTCATAAACCACCTGCTGTGTTTTGAGTTTAAAACACTCACCTGTCTGACCTTACTATATTGTAGGCTTTACATACCTCTACAGTACAGTAGATTTACTATATTTGGTCATTTCGATATACAATAATGCAGACTTATCCACATGGCCTTCATCCAATATGGCAGTCCATGCAATAACAATCCAAAGATGTCTTGCCAAAATGTCTTAGATATACAGAACCAGTCTAACGTTTGGACACACCTACTCATTCAAGGGTTATTCTTTATTTTTACTATTTTCTACATTGTAGAATAATAGTGACGACATCACAACTGTGAAACAACACATATGGAGTCACGTAGTAACCAAAAAAGAGTCAAACAAATCTAAATATATTTTGTATTTGAGATGCTTGACACAGCCACCCTTTGCCTTGATGACAGCTTTGCACACTCTTGGTATTCTCTCAACCAGCTTCATGAGGTAGTCACCCGGAATACATTTCCATTAACAGGTGTGCCTTGTTAAAAGTTAATATGTGGAATTTCTTTCCTTCTTAATGCATTTGAGCAAATCAGATGTGTTGTGACAAGATAGTGGTGGTATACAGAAGATAACCCAATTTGGTAAAAGACCAAGGAAAATATATTTTGTATTTGTTTAAAACTTTTTGGGTTACTACATGATTCCATATGTGTTATTTCATAGTTGTGATGTCTTTACTATTATTTTACAATTTAGAAAATAGTAGAAAAAAAATAAAAAATTGGACTGGTACTGTATGTGTATAATATTACAAGATCCTGTGTACACCTTCATAGCCTGAGATAGCCTAAGCGATTCAAATCGTCTTCATGAGATGCAGCTGTTTTATAGACAGTGTGGAGTAACTATGGTCTCTGAGAATGGAAATGATGTGCATGAGTGTTTGTGTGTGTGTGTGGCATATAGCCTGCAGTTTGGCTTTGGCACTGGGGGGTGATACAAAAGTGTGTGCGTTTTAATGCGCAAATATGTGCCTTTATCATAATAGATGCACCCATCCACAGAGAGACTAGATGTAGAGGCGATATGGTGTGTGTGTGTTCGTTTATTTCTGGCCTTGAATCCAGCGCCTCTGCTTTGTGTCTTTGTGACATGCGTGTAGGTTCTGAGGGATTTCTCCACGGTGCTGTCATGATCAATTTACTACTAAGCACATGACGGATCCTAACGCCTTGGAGGATTTCTAAGGATTTTCTTTCCACTATCCTGGCTGTTTTTCACTGGGGGAAAAAAACAGCACCCCTATTCCTCTGTCGTTTTGGCCATGGAAGAAGATTGTCTCTCTCCTTTTGCCTATTGATTTGAAAGGAAGACTTTGGCAAGGAAAAATCTTCTTAAGGATGTCCCTCTTTATTTTCTTTATATTCAGCCTCTTTCTATATGTCGACTGTTGTTGAAGGTTGATGCTAAGGCCTATAGTCTTTCCTCAGTAACAGCTAGCTTAACAGTTAGCGTGCCTGTTTCAGAGAGGAAAGAGAGGAAAAATTTGAGAGAAAGAACGAGAAAGAGAAGGGGAGAGATGTCCGCAGAGGGAGAGGGAGGCATACCCTGAGAGAGCTTTGAGGCTGCTTGAGGAGAACGGACTCAATTAGAGCTAATTTGTTCAGGGGGCCCAGAGAAACGGACCGCCTCAGCCCAGCTCTGGAGTGTGAAGGAGCTAAGTGTGTGTGTGTGTGTGTGTCAGCCCCTAAGAGTGTGTGGTTGTGTGCGTACGCGTGTGTGCGTGTTTGCGCGTGTGCGCAAATGCAAAAGTGTATGGGCCAGCATGTGTGCGTGTGCATGTGGGTTAAGGTGATAGGGGAGTAAGAACTCAACACGCGGTAACCTGAGGAGTGTGCAAGGGAAGTCACAACTCGAAACCTGGTAAATCTAGGCCTCCCTCAAAACCCCTACAGCGACATCAATACTTTTTAATGCTCAATAGCCACCACCATCATACTCTATGTATAGTAAGGCCATCATTCACTAGTAGGTTATTCACAAAACTGAAAACAACAACAAACAAACCACAAAGTAGCCTACATATGATACACTGGACCAGAATGTGTCATTATGAAAAGGATGTCATAAGCTCTCCTGTAACACCACATAAAAATGAAGCACAGCATGCATCTCAGTATGAGCCCGTGCTTTGCAAACTAGCTAAGCTAGACGCCACTGTGTGGTGTGTAGGTGGGCTGACGGTGCCCTATTAAAACAGGCCTTATTGTGCATTCAGTATGTCTGCCGTGGCTTCTCTCTGAAGTCTAACCAGCTCTGAGAGATTGTGCCGGCCACCTGGCGAGGGTCCCGCTGTGGAGGACTTTTATAGCTTTTCTCCCTTTCCCTTTGCCTAATTGAATAATGCAATGTAGTATAAGAAAACCCTTTCATTAAAAGGTTTCTTCTATGGATGAAAATGCTGAGGCAAACACATTTTCTGCATGCTGAATCAACTTAATGCATTCCGTTAGCTCAGAACTGAAAATTAGACTTGACCGACGGGGTCCAATTTGGGCCGTGGATCGGCGGCCGTGCAGGGCTGCGTGTTACGTGAGGGATTTGGAGGGTAGTTAGGTGTGTGCGAGTGTGTGTCGGTGTACATGAGGTAGTATGTGTTGCCAAGAAGAGCCAGTATGAATATGTATGCCAGGTGTACCACAGCCAGAGGGAGTGTGTTTGTGCATAAAGAAAACACACAGAATGTGGTTAGGTGATGGTTCTCATGGATCTAACTTGTGGCACCTAATAACACCAGTCACCAGGAAGTCATTGTAAATAAGAATTTGTTCCTAACTAATTTGCTTGAATAAATAGGTTAATAAAAACATACAAAATAATAACTCTATCCATCTCTCCTATGTGCTAATGGAATATATCTATACAATATATCTATACAAGCAGCCATAGCACTAAGTATCATGTATCATGTATCATGCTACAGCAGCATCCAGAAATACCTTGGATTAGAGCTTACAGCAGGTAGATGTGGCTGGCTGGATGGAGCCTTGGGCTGCTGGCTCCGGTCCTGACTGATCCTAGAGCAGATGTGAGGCAGTAACAACTGCTCTGCTCCACTGGGGCCTTCCTAATGACAGAGAACCAGGCCAGGGCCCTGTCCCGCATTAAGCCCTGTTTAACACCCCCTCTCTGGGCAGAGACATGAGATCGGCTCCCTCTCCCCCTCTGGTCCTCCACAAACAACCTAATGTAATCTATTTATCCACACAGGTCTCTGTGCTCTTTAGCGGATGTTCTGAGGGAAAAGGCCTTTGGTCCAGTGCCGTGGATGGCATTGATTGAGTTTGTTAACCTTAACTCGCCCCTAGTCTAGCTACCTTTTGAAATAGGAGGCCTCTGCAGACTACAGCAATAGCAATAATCCTCCAATGGAGGATATTTGAATAAATAATCCGTTTATGAGTATGAATATGAACAATATCATGATCTGTAGTGAGTGAAATAGGCTAAAAACAATGCAAGGGTGCTTGTGTCTGGATCCGGTGAGTAGAAAAAAATGATTTCAATTTCCGAAAACAACAATAACTAATGAACTTCCCAGAGTTGGTTTTGTTGCTTACGATTCCTCCTCGTCTGTGTTATTTACAAAAGCACACTTATTTGTACAGTATTTTGGCATTTCCACGTAAAGGATGCATGAGCACCAACATGTGAAGTTCATACTTTAGGAGCATATCCTGGTGTCAAATGAAATCTAAGAGTCTGTATTTTTGGGAAATGAAGGCATTGACACATTTTTAAACCTTTTTCCATCTTAAAAATGTAAGTAAAGGCTTTGATTTCTGGATGAACAGACGGAAAAGGGGCCTAAGAAAACATCTACCAGAAAAAGTCTTAAAAGGTATCAGAAGTACTGTACAACAAAAATTCAAATGTATCTACCTTATGCAGAGGGAGGATAATGAAAGTTCACAGAAGTAACAAGTATTGGTAGACCTACCAGTTAGTTATAGGGAGTTTGCTGATATTAATTTTCTTCATGCATTATTAAGTGATTAAAACGCATAACTCCTTTACCAAATTGGTAACAGAATTTAAAATAAATCTAACAGAATTACTGCAACTGAATTGGCTACAATGGGAAACCATAATAGTCACACACCACAGTTGGGTCACCTGCTACTGTCCTCCCTTCTTCCACTGGCATACTGTTATTATGGTCAGCTCACAACTGTTTTCTTTGTCTTTCTGGTCAAACCAAGAGTGTTGAAACAATCTGACTCTGGACAACCCCTCCCTCTCTCTCTCTGCCTCTCTCTCTCGCTCTCCAGGATAATGTCACCTCTCCCAGCTCTTACTGACACCTACTCATAAGCCTCTCTCTTTCTATTTACTGTAACCAGCATCCTCACACACTGAGCACCGACGGACACCGGACGTCCATGGACGTTGAAAAGTAGTTAAAATTCGGACAGTCCACCCTGGCCTTGATGTTAATGTCTACAGACGGAATCTGAACCTATCATAGACATATGTTTCACAAGTTTGGATAGCACAGTACAGTACAGTGAGTAGAGCACAGTACAGTAGAATACAATACAGTGAAGAAAAGTAGTGTATAATACAGTACAATAGAGTACACTACAGTATATTGTACTGTACCTTACTGTACCTTACTCTACTCTACTCTACTGCACTGCACTCTACTCTGCTGTATTGTACTGCACTGCACTCTACTCTGCTGTATTGTACTGCACTGTATTCTACTGTGGTCGGCTGTTGTGCTCTGTGATGTTCAAACTTGTGAAACGTGGAAAATGACATTCATATCCATAATTCTGTATCTTTGTGTAGTACATATCAGGGACCCATGATGTAATTCCATTACCGGGTATAAATCCACTTCACTTCACTTACTGTAGGTCAATAACCAAGAAAAGTTTTAAAACTCAAGGTGCCATACCATGACACCCCATTCTTTCTGAAAAGATTTTAATCTTAATTTGGAGCAGATATTTATCTTACTTTTTTGGAAAACGTGCTCGCAAAAAATCCATTAGCAAAGTTTGCATCTGCACAGTTCTTCCACTAAATTTGTTTTTGTAATATGTTAACGATTGGATGAAAAGCATACCCTAATTCAGCTGCCAGCTACTCATCCCCACGAGATAAGATATGCATATTATTAGTAGATTTGGATGGAAAACACTCTGACGTTTCTAAAACTGTTTGAATCATGTCTGTGAGCATAACAGAACTTATTTAGCAGGCGAAACCCCGAGGACAAACCATTCAGATTTTTTTTTTTGAGGTCACTCTCTTTTCAATGAGTCTTCATTGTGAAACCAGATTTCTAAGCGAATTGCTTGCATTTCCTACGTCTTCCACTGGATATCAACAGTCCTGAGAAATAGGTTGAGGTTATTCCTTTGTGTAATGAAGAAATACGGCCATCTTGATGTCGAGTCACTCCAGGTGTCCTGTTTGATTGAAGCGCATGTCCAGAAGGCATGCTACTTTTGGTTTTAATCCTGTATTGAACACAGATCATCCCGTCTTCAATTTTATCGATTATTAACGTTAAAAAATACCTAAAGTAGTTTGAAATTTTTTGGCAAAGTTTACAAGTAACCTTTGAGATATTTTGTCGTCACGTTTGAGCAAGTTGGAACCTGTGTTTTTCTGGATCAAACGCGCCAAATAAATGGACATTTTGGATATATATCGACGGAATTAATCGAACAAAAGGACCATTTGTGATGTTTATGGGACATATTGGAGTGCCAACAACAGAAGCTCGTCAAAGATAAGGCATGAATTATATTTTTATTTCTGCGTTTTGTGTCGCGCCTGCAGGCTTGAAATATGCTTCTCTCTTTGTTTACTATTGTGCTATACTCAGATAATAGCATTGTATGCTTTCGCCGAAAAGCCTAGTTGAATTCTGACATGTTGGCTGGATTCACAACCAGTGTAGCTTTAATTTGGTATCTTTCATGTGTGATTTAATGAATGTTTGATTTTATAGTAATTTTCATAGTAATTAATTTGAATATGGTGCTCTGCATTTTCTCAGGCTTTTTGCCAAGTGATACAGTAGCGTCTTGCCTAAACTCAGATTTTTGGATATAAATATGAACTTTACCGAACAAAAAATACATGTATTGTGTAACATGAAGTCCTATGAGTGTCATCTGATGAAGATCATCAAAGGTTAGTGATTAATTTTATCTCTATTTCTGCTTTTTGTTACTGCTCTCTTTAGCTGGAAAAATGGCTGCCTTTTTCTGTGACTTGGCTCATACCTAACATAATCGTTTGTTGTGCTTTCGTCGTAAAACCTATTTGAAATCGGACACTTTGGCTGGATTTACAACAAGTGTAGCTTTACAATGGTGTAAAATACATGTATGTTTGAGGAATTTATATTATGGTATTTCTGTTGTTTTGAATTTGGCGCCCTGCAGTTTCACTGGCTGTTGACGAGGTGGGACGACTACCATCCCACATACCCTAGAGAAGTTAAAAGCAGTCCTTGTGCATAGAGTTGTATGGTTTGTAAAACTTTGAAATCAATGTTTTTTGTTTGGCATACATTTCAAAGTAAAAAAACAGAGTCAAATCGTGATTACATTATCGTGGAATTGCCCACACGCAAGAGGGATTGAAGGAGAGAGAGAAATGAGTAATCTTGGCCGCAAAAAAACAGACGCTATTTCTAAGTATTCAAGTTCAGAACGAGTTCAAAGCTGGAGGTTTACATCCAACATTTCCACAGTGAAAGAGATCTAACCTTTTCCAAAGATATCTCTCATTTGTTCCAGTACTTTGAGTTGAAATGGCATCAAAACGCTTTGAGAAACATCACTCGATTAGGTTTCATAAACAGTCTTTCACAACGTTGCCCTAACATCACCTTTCCAAATACCAATATAACTATCACAACAACAATTGAATCGCCGGGCGAAAAGAAAAGGTTAGACCTCAACAACTCTAAGCGCCTTGAACAATCTGTGTGTGTGTTCTTTTCTGCAGTGCTATAGATCTCTTTCTTACAGAGAGAAGGACAAATTGATGGTCATTTGAAATACAGTAGCTAGAAGCTGAAAAATAATTGCTATGTACTGAGTTAACCTCGTTGGCTGCTATGGAATGTACTCAATGTATTGCTTAGCATCACATGCCAGAGTACAGTTGGGAGACACGCAGATAAACAGGAATAATAATAATTATATCTCATGCCTTCAAGACACAAAAACACTCACACATACTGTACCATCTGTCCTAGTGTTAACAGACAGCGAGAACACAGATAGATAACATATTACACACACACACACACACACACACGCATGCATGCATGCACACACACCCACATACACAAACACACCAGCAGAAGTTTTCCCAAACATACCTGAACTTTTCTCTCATTTTAGAATCTGTTTCTGCCCAGTCTAACATTAAATATAGATTGATTTATATATCATAGCATAAACCCTAAAATATATTAAAGATGTGCAATGCTATGTGAAGGTGTGTGGTTAGATGTTGAGGCTGCCGAGGAGTGGAAGCAGCCTTGTACCAACCTTGCATCAAGGTTGCCCTACTTTAGTCCTTGTTAGTGTACTCAGTCTACCAACACACCTTTAGTCTCTAACATAAAAGCATCCTCTACCCTCCCTATTTCTCCTCACAGCTGAACATAATTAATGTCTCACAAATACACAAAGTTGCACACTTTAACACACACACACATACAAACACTATATCACACACATAATGCAGAAGCACACACACACATACACACAGAAACATGCACACACAAGCATGCATGCACACAGACAAACAGACACACACACACACATATACACACACACACAGAGAGACACACACACAAAGGTATCAATTACCACAAAATTCACTGTAAAACGTTTTGTTCACAGAAAATCAACACATTGTTTTCATCAGAAGAGAAAAGGCTACAAATGTGTTCACTGTTTCTGCCAATCAGTAAATACTACTGCACAAAAGTGTAAATGGCTTTAACAGTAGAACAACAGGTACAATACAGGGTAAGTTCTAAATGAAGAAGTGAAGTGATTTCTAAATAACTTTGGGTTACTCCTAAGTCATCATCTCCAACATTATGACCTTCCTTTTTTACAGGTTTGCTTTGGTTTGGATTGAGGCCGATACATTCATATCGGTTGTGTTCCTTCACCGTATTCACCTTTCCTTATTTCTATTGGGGATTGTGTTTCTGCTTGCCGATTGAAAGTCTAACCCTCTGTACAGTATTGAACACATGGAATTGGATTTATGACGACTGTAATGAATGTGCTTCTTTCCCATTTTCGTTTTGATCAGGTACAACATTACATTTGATGTGTATGCAATTGTTGGGTGAAATATGCATACAAGGAGAGTCATTTCACCAAATTCTACACCTTTTGATAGTTGTCCAGTTGAAGTCGGAAGCTAAATACATTTAAACTCAGTTTTTCACATTTCCTGACATTTAATCATGGTAAAAAGCTGTTTAAAGGTACAGTCAACTTAGTGTATGTAAACTTCTGACCCACTGGAATTGTGATACAGTGAAATAACCTGTCTGTAAACAAATGTTGAAAAAAATGACTTGTGTCATGCACAAAGTAAATGTCCTAGCCAACTTGCCAAAACTATAGTTTGTTAACAAGAAATTTGTGGAGTGGTTGAGAAACAAGTTTTAATGACTCCAAGCTAAGTGTATGTAGACTTCCAACTTCAACTGTATCTCCAATTTTGATCATCATGATTTAGTGACTGCAAAGATCACTGGGATTTTTTAAATGACAGACTAACTTTCTGTTTTATCAGCTTAGACTCAAGACAAATGTATGTTTGCAGACAGTCACATTCTTTGGAGGAATTAGCTATTTTGATGCTATAATATAGTTTTGATTAATGTATTTAAGTTTCGAGAAGGCAACTACATTTTAAAATTGCATTTACTGTTTTGCAAAAGACCACAGAGCTTTGTGTCTTGAGAACACCGTTTTGAAAATCGACAACTTTGATCTAAACAATGTTTGAACGCGATTGAGAAAAAACTGCAAATGAAGAAGAACTCATTTCCCTACCGCCTCTCCTCCACGTCCCCAGAGTAACTGAGAAGTGTTTTTATTTATATGTTATCACAATAACAGTAATTATATTTTGTGTTTAATTATATTATTTGGTATTTGTACTTTTTTTAACAAGGTCCTTGTTTGAGTCTGTAATTAGAAATCAGAACTATCAAGAGACTTGAAATACTTGTTTTCTGTTGTTGATTCGTTCTCTCTTTCTTCTCTTCTTTCCCTAGGGAGTAAGACGTCTCCAGCATAACCTGATTATATGTGTGGAGAGTGTCAACTTACCACTGAAGATGTATTCTCTCCCGCTCCAGCTCTCCACATCAAATGTTATTCTTTCTCTCCCTTTTTTTATTTTGCGTGACTCACATATGTGTGGGTACTCTCGTGACCTTTTCAGATGGGAGGAGGTTTCTCTCTCTCACGCACACACACACACACGCACACATAAACTACATATACAAAAGTATGTGGACACCCCATCGCGGTGGCAGGTAGCCTAGTGGTTAGAGCGTTGGGCCAGTAACCAAAAGGTTGCTGGATCGAATCACCAAGCTGACATGGTAAAAATCTGTTGTTCTAACCCTGAACAAGGCAGTTAACCCACTGTTCACTGGTAGGTCGTCCTTGTAAATAAGAATGTGTTATTAACTGACTTGCCTAGTTAAATAAATGTTCAATAAAAAAAAAGAAACCAATTGTGGATTTGGCTATTTCGGCCACACCCATTGCTGAGAGGTGATTAAATTAAACACACAGCCATGCAATCTCCATAGACAAAAATTGGCAGTAGAATGGCCTTACTGAAGAGCTCAGTAACTTTCAATGTGGCACCTTCATAGGACGCCACCTTTCCAACAAGTCAGTATGTCAAATTTCTGTCCTACTAGAGCTACCCTGGTCAACTGTACGTGTTGTTATTGTGAAGTGGAAACATCTAGGAGCAACAACGTCTCAGCCGTGAACTGGTAAGCCACACAAGCTCACAGAACGGGACCGTAGAGTGCTGAAGAGCGTAAAAATGCATCACTCACTACTGACTTCAAACGGCCTCTGGAAGCAACGTCAGCACAAGAACCATTCGTCGGGAGCTTCATGAAATGGGTTTCCATGGCCGAAAAGCCGCACACAAGCCTAAGATCACCATACGCAAGTGGAAACACGTTCTCTGGAGTGATGAATCATGCTTCACTATCTGGCAGTCCGACGGAAAAATCTGGATTTGGCAGATGCCAGTACAAGCTACCTGCCTCAATGCACAGTGCCAACTGTAAAGTTTGGTGGAGGAGGATTAATGGTCTGGGGCTTTTTTTCATGGTTCGGGCTAGGCCCCTTAGTTCCAGTGAAGGGTAATGTTAACAATACTGCATACAATGACATTCTAGACGATTCTGTGCTTCCAACTATGTGGCAACAGTTTGGGTAAGGCCCTGTCCTGTTTCAGCATGAGAATGCCCCTGTGCACAAAGCGAGGTCCATACAGAAATGGTTTGTCGAGATTGTGTACAAGAACTTGACTGGCCTGCACAGAACACTGACCTCAACCCCATTGAACACCTTTGGGATGAATTGGAATGCTGACTGCGAGCCTGGCCTAATCGTCCAGCATCAATGCCCGACCTGACGATTGCTCTTGTGGCTAAATGGAAGCAAGTCCCCGCAGCAATGTTCCAACATCTAGTGGAAAGCCTTCCCTGAAGTTTTGAGGATGTTATAGCAGCAAAGGGGGGACCAACTCCATATTAATGCCCATGATTTTGGAATGAGATGTTCGACAAGCAGGCGTATGTCGTATACATGCCAGCACGCTCCTGCCTGAACATACACACACGTTGTCATATATCAATGTAGCTTGTAGCAAGGTGCGTGTAAACAGGCGGGTTGAGATTGTCAAAAGTTGTTGATGTCAGAACCTTGACTCTTTTCATCCCATTGTAGTGAGAATCCTCAGTGCAGTCCTCTGTGGGTTGCTGAAAACCTTTGTCTCCTCACTTTGACCCACCTTTCACAATGTACAGGTGACCCTAGTGGGTGGTCAAGTATTTTTGCTGTTGCTGATGTAGCCTTTTGTACTACGTAAGCATTGAAGCATGGATGGAAAAATGATCAACTATAGCGCCTCCAGGTGTGCCTTCACACGTGTATTTCTCTACCTTTCCAGCGTGGGCCGGGAAACCTATCTTTGTCATCATCACCGTTGAGCAGTACCGTAACTGCCTGCCAACGCTCTCCCTCTCCTCTCTTCCTCTGCCTCCCTTGTTCCCTCTCTCCCTCACACTCCTCCCTAATGAGAAAGCGGTAGATAAGCTTTGGCCAAAGGCAACCTGATTCAGACTGCTAGGAATCCTGGAGATGTTTTGGCAAGGTACACTGTTTGTTTAACCTGGTTTCTTCTAGAGAAAAAAGACCAGAAAAATAAGAAAAATATAAACTATTCCTCTCTGACAAGCTCTTGGTGGTACAGTAACTGGCCAAGAATTCCATGAAAAAACGAAATCGAAAAACTCCCTCCCATTCTCTGACAACGTGTCAGTACAGTAAGTGGCTTGGAATTTCATGAGAAAGGGAAAAGGAAAGAGAGGAAAACCAGAGTTCTCGTAAACACCTCAGAACACAGGCGCCTATGCGTGACGAGGTGGCTGGGCTGTGTATTGCAGATTTGCATCACGCCTGTATCTGACACATCTAGCCTGGCCACCGCCACGCACGGGGAGTGTTAGAAAAGAAAAAGACGAAAAACAGTAACAACAGCGCTGGCCGTGAAAGAAGACAAACAGGGGGATTATAGCCCACAGTCAGCCAGGATCAGAGAGGGAGGGAGGGAGGGAATCATGGAATAATGGAGAACAATACGTATTTTATTGCATTAAATTCAAAACTCTCAATGGAGTTCCTCAATCTCAATCCTTGGCTCGGAGGCCTTAGACCAGCCATCAACAGAGACAAACGTCTACACTCTAGATGGAAACAGGGAGAGAGTGAGGAGACGTAGGAGAGCCAGGCGCTCGTCATAAACATTCCCATTAGAGACAGGGACTGACGCATGTTTGAATAACGGTCCGATAGGAAGGCCTGCTGTTTATCCTCCATTGATCCCATATCGTCCATTACGCTCTAGCTGGCACCGTTGTCAGTAAATATCATTACAGGTAATCCATACGCAATACCTTTCTCATTACGAGGACCTCCATACCTCCGTCCCTCTCTGATCCTGGCTGAGATTGACTGTGGGACAGCTATACTCCCTATACTCCATTGGAAGGAAAGAGTAAAATAGGAACATAAATATATGTAAAGTTTGTCTCGGTTTTAGTATTTTATAAATTCTGAAGATGTTATTCCTTTGAGAAAAAACGGTTATTTGATCAGTGTCTTCTTATTGTACAGGCAGGCTACATACGCCTGTTCAATATGCACACACATACTGTATGTAGGCCTATATAGTGTCTTCAAGCAGTACATATGGTACAGTACCATGTGTTCTAGCTAAATTCATTATTACAGATGCAGGAGAGTTAAAGTGTAATTCTCAGAGGCTGTGGGTGTCCTAGCGTTTCAACTGCGGCGCAGAGGAACGCATGTTCAAAGGGAAAGCACCACTCTCTCCCACCCTTCAAACCCAGTCTGAACCCTGCACTGTGGGAGTCACTGAGAGGACCCGTTTAGATTGAAATGTACACATATTACATATCCCATATGCCGGGCCTATAGATAGAAATGTGAGAGCACAGAAGTCATTTCACCCCTGTGCTGAAACAATGACCTGAAGACGCTGGATTTAGAGCCATGCTGAGCCTTTGAGGGAAGTAGCTCGTTATGGGATAGAACAGCAAAGTGACCCTCATCTCGTGGTTTCTCACCTTCCGCTAATTGAATCGTGCCACTGTCCAAGTTTGATGGTGTGTGTGCTGTGCTTGTGTGTGTGTGTGTGTTCGCTTGTGTGTGAGATGAGAATCTCAGATCAGATCTCTCTCATTCTCTTTGAGTGGACAAACCATCACATGGGATCTCCCGCCACACACACACACACACACACACACACACACACACACACACACACACACACACACACACACACACACACACACACACACACACACACACACACACACACACACACACACACACACACACACACACACACACACACCCTCCTCAAACTCTTAAAACACCAGGGAGAAGTTAAATAATTCCATTAAAATTTCAGAGTCATAAGCATCATTTATATCTATTAAAATCCCATTGCATCGTCCCACCCTCCTCAGGACTGTCCCTGGGAGAACATGTAATATACATTTCTCCTCTTCCCTCCTCCCCAACCTCTGATATGACTCATAACTATTTCTGATGCATGGATTTAATTAAGAAACAAGCAGAATTAGCAATTCAACAATTCAACCCCTCGTTTAATATAAAGAAACAATGTTTAAACTGCCCTTGCTCTTCTAGGTCATTAATGAGTGTGTCTGTGTCGAAAGACCAAATAGTTCCATAGGACTGTGTTCCATAGACTCATTAGATGCCACAGGAGACTACAGCCATGTCTCAGGGCAAAGAAGAAGTTGTAGAAGAAGACATGGCTGCAAAGGAGAAATGCTCAAAGGTTAGACTTCTGTTTAGTCTCTACTGTCCGGCTGCATTGTCAGCAGGCTTAGAACTAAACAGTAGAAGATACCGCTTTTATAAAAGTAGTTCCAAGGGACTTCTGTGTCCAATGGATTCTGACTGATGGTTGTATGTAGTATTGATATGAGGAGTTTCCATAATCTAGGGGAGATAATATGGGGGATTAACGTGATTTAAGGCAGTTTTGGGGTGAGTCCCAACCTTGAAGGTGGAAACCTAAACAAACACACACCCTTCCTGTCGTGCAAAGGTGCGAGTGTGGTCTTGTTCTGGTTAAAGAGGATTACAGCCAGGCCACTCCAGGCCCTGGGATAGGTTTGTGTTTTCTTTGGAATAGAGGAAGGGAATTCCGTGAGAGGTATTCCGGGAATGCCTTTTGACTTCCTGCCCTGTTAAGTAGTAGCTAGGCTGCTTAGCTAGCCGGCGGGATAGAGAGACTGCACCTCAGGCTAATCCGCATAAGATCACATCAAACAAACAGTCCACACATGGATCACCAGCCCACAATAGTGGCAGTCAAGCCACCATTTTGGAAAAGTAACAAACTCAAATACACCTAAAACCTGTCTTAAGGTTTTAAGCTCAAAATATTTACCTCTGACCTCATGAAGGAGGGGGGAAATGGGGGATAGGAAGAGTAAGAAAAAATTGTGTGTTGAAGGGGGGCTAGGTAGGGGTGTGTGAGAGAAAGCATTCTTGACAGAACCAACATGGCACTATCACACAGTTATTATTCATTCTTACTCCTCTGCATTCACACACTTATTCATAAAGGTATCCACGAGCCCAAATCAGCCCCAAGCAGCCCCGTGCTCACCAATTTCTCAAACATGTCACTGCCTTTTGTGAATCTTCCTATGTTTCGTAAAACGCCAGTGCTATTGTGGTGGCTGGTTGTTGTCATTGTACGAATGTGCTGTACGAATGTGCTGTAAACATGCTTAGACGTGACTGCCCATTTGTACTGCGGGTTGGCATTTTATTGTCATTAATCTTGCCCTGGAGGCAGCTCTGCAGAGTGGTCACTACACTCTAAGAAAAAAAGGTGCTATCTAGAACCTAAAAGGGTTCTTCTGAAAAACCCTTTTCGGTTCCAGGTCGAACCCTTTTGGGTTCTATGTAGAACCCTTTCCATAGAGGGTTCTAAATGGAACCCAAAAGGGTTCTACCTGGAAACAAAAGGAGTTCTCCTATGGGGACAGCTGAAGCACCCTTTTAGAACCCATTGTGGCATTTCAGTAAAAAACGTGTATGCGGCTTAACTTCCCTTTTCCCGCAGTTTAATTTACCCTATACCCGGGGTAAGATGTGCCAAGGGACATCTTTTTTTATGTTTTCAAAACTGTAATGTTCACATGAATTCTGATTATTTCCAGAGACACATATTTAGGAAGAAAACTATATTGCCCTTGATGGAGTGATGCTGAATGTAAAACAATGGCCCGAACTTACCCCTTGAAAGTCTGAGAGAAAGAGGCTTGATGGAACATGTGTGTGCTACTAAGCATTTACAAGCTAAGGGGACAGAGGGTATGATCTACAGTGTGCTGAGGCTGGCACACACACGTCGCCGGCATCGAGACGAATGGTTCGCTCCAATTCAGGCATGTATTATTCTTATTATTATAGTATTAACTCTTGTACACAGTGTTTTCCTGGTGTCGCCAGCCAAATAGAGAAGGTAGAAAAGTAGCCAGCCGGGGAGTTCCGGCTCTATTCTGGTACACTCTAATGCCTTTAATCCATGTAAAATACACAGCTAAATTATTGAATATTTTAACAACTACCTCCCAGATTGTAAAATGAGTTGTGGTATTGAGTAGGAAGACGTGACTTTACAATTAAAATGACTGAACATGTATGAATTCAGTGTGTTGTTAGTTGTTTTGGATATCGTCTAACAGAACTGGGTGATATGGACACACATTTATATCGAGATAAATTGCCTGAATAACGATAAATAAAACGATAAGTTTATAACATTAACGTGCACCACAGTTTTGTATTTATTATGCATTAAACGACTACTACTAGCTAGTTGATGGTTGTAACCATCAATTGTTCCATTAACATCACCCATATTAGCAAACGTATTTAATTTCAAACTTCACATTTCTCTCGTAAAGGCTACTTATCTTAATGAACAATATAATTAAAATGCCTGCGATCACCCGATCGGTATGGTCAGTGTCGATCATTTTCAGTTTATCATCCCAACTCGATTGTCTAAAAATGACATTTTTTAACATTAAACCTGTCTTCTCAAGAGATTAAAGTAATATTTATAGTTTTCCTGCACAATATGAATTGCCACAATGATGTTTGTTCTTCAAATTATTACCTGTACATTTACAGTTTAGTCATTTAGCAGACACACTTATCCAGATTGATTTACAATTAGTGCATTCATCAAATTAAAATTCATAAAAGTATGTATATTATGTATTTAATTATAATTACCAATGTATCATTTTGTAATTTAGGTGAATTATCCCTTCAACAGTTTGGCCTGTCAATCAATCATTGTGGGTGGGATTGTAAGGGGAGGGGGCAGGATGAGTCACAAAGATGGTAGGGTTTCAGATGTGTCAATCAATCACAGTGAGTGTATATTTGAGTGAAGTCGGCAGATTAGTAATCTAGTCAGAAAAACTAGTCTAGTTTACTATTTAAATGTCATTTATTGTGGCAAAAACGGAAGAGAAAAGGTTGTGTTCTGTCATATTTACATACATACATTCCCTGTTGACAGACAATATAGAATTGCAGGATTTCTTCTTTTTAAATGCACAAATTATCAGGGTGAGGACTCCCAGACCTCAGGCACCCATGAAAAGACCTACAGGTATGATTGAAGAATGAAGCAGTTGTTAAACATGGACTTTGCAACACAGAAAGTTGCAGTTGACTCCTCCATTGTTGACACTTTAATGAAATCAGTAAGCCGACATCAATATTTTAGAAAATACCATATATCACTAGCTTTTATAATCTTCATTCTGTTTTCTTTCATCATATTTTGGACCAGAAGGAGGCTCTCTCTCCACTACCTATTGTTCCAGCAGCAAGGATTCAACATCTTCATAGATTGTTTTCATAATTTATCTGCAGATAATTGCCAAAAAGCAGTTGTAGACTACCAGTGTGTTCCCGACGTTCACCTAAAAGACCTGTTCAAAAAGAGCTGTTCGTTCACGAACAACCCATCACCAGGCTACACTGACAATTCACTTCAGTGGTCACTGGCAAGTCTCGACTTGGGCTTAGAATCCTAGGAAAATACTAACAAGATATTTGGTTAACTTCCGATACAATGGACATACAGTGCCTTCGGAAAGTATTCAAACCCTGTGACCTTTTCCACATTGTGTTACGTTACAGCCTTATTCTAAAAATGTATTTTAAAAAAATCCTCATCAATCTACACACAATACCTCATAATGACAAAGCAAAAAAGGTTTATAGAAATGTTTGCTAATTTATAAAAAATGTAATGCAAATATATCACACTTACATAGGTATTCAGACCCTTTACTCAGTACTTTGTTGAAGCACCTTTGGCAGCGATTACAGCATTGAGTCTTCTTGGGTATGACGCTACAAGCTTGGCACATCGGTATTTGGGGAGTTTCTCCCATTCTTCTGTGCAGATCCTCTCAAGCTCTGTGAGGTTGGATGAGAAGCACTTCAGCACAGCTATTTTCAGGCCTCCCCAGAGATGTTTGATCGGGTTCAAGTCAGGGCTCTGGCTGGGCCACTCAAGGATATTGGGAGACTTGTCCCGAAAGCCACTCCTGCGATGTCTTGGCTGTGTGCTTAGGGTAGTTGTCCTGTTGGAAGGTGAACCTTTGCCCCAGTCTGAGGTCCTGAGCGCTCTGGAGCAGGTTCTCATCAAGGATCTCTCTGTACTTTGCTCTGTTAATCTTTGTCTCTATCATGACTAGTCTCCCAGTCCCTGCCGCTGAAAAACATCCAGACAACATGATGCTGCCACCACCATGCTTCACCATAGGGATGGTGGCAGGTTTCCTCCAGACGTGACGCTTGGCATTCAGGCCAAAGAGTTCAATGTTGGTTTTATCAGACCAAAGAATCTTGTTTCTCATGGCCTGAGAGTCTTTAGGTGCATTTTGGCAAACTCCAAGCAGGCTGTCATGTGCATTTTACTGAGGAGTGGCTTCTGTCTGGCCACTCTACCATAAAGGCGTGCTGCAGAAGGTTGTCCTTCTGGAAGATTCTCCCATCTCCACAGAGGAACTCTGGAGCTCTGTCAGAGTGACCATTGGGTGTTTGGTCACCTCCCTGACCAAGGCCCTTCTCCCCCGATTGCTCAGTTTGCCCGGGCGGCCAGTTCTAGGAGTCTTGGTGGTTCCAAACTTCTTCATGATGGAGGCCACTGTGTTCTTTGGGGACCTTCAATGCTGCAGAAATTTGTTCGTACCCTTCCCCATATCTGTGCCTCGACACAATCCTGTCTATGAACTCTACGGACAATTCCTTTGACCTCATGGCTTGGTATTTGCTCTGACATACACTGTCAAATGTGGGACCTTATTTTGACAGGTGTGTGCCTTTCCAAATCATATCCAATCAATTGAATATACCATAGGTGGACTCGTATCAAGTTGTAGAAACATCTCAAGGATGATCAATGGAAACAGGATGCAACTGAGCTCAATTTCGGGTCTCATATCAAAGGGTCTGAATACTTATGGAAATAAGTTTTTTCTGTTTTTATGTTTTATACATTTGCAAATTACATTTTTAAATATCAATTTATCATTATGGAGTATTCTATGTAGATTGCTGAGGATTTGCATTCCTTTAATCCATTTTAGAATAAGGCTGTAACGTAACAAAATGTCAAGGTGTCTGAATACTTTCAAGTCAGAGCTCTGGCTGGGCCACCAACAAAGGGATATTTATTGACTTTATTTAGTCAGTTACATACCTTTTATAAACTAGTCAACACTTGCTGTTTGTCAATCAAAGCACAGTAAATAACCTATGCACCCAACACCGTGGCTGACTATATGAAACATGCTAAAGAAAACAAATGAATGTGCCAGAAAACAATAATTAAGTGGATTTCAACTCATCGTTACCACTTGCATTACATGGAACGTGTAAATTCACTCACATGAGCCGATGAAGAAGCATCATGCACTCCTTGCTCCATGAAAATAAATTTGACTGCAGCCAACCACAGCGCACCTAAATAACACCGGTGCTGAGATGCGGGACAGACAGCTGACGGACAAACCAGCAGCGTTTCCCCGTCATTGCTCACTTTGTGACTGACAGGTGCCTATCCTATCAATAGATCACTAGAAGATGCATATCGTTCATATTGTGCACACAGTCACAAACAAACACTCATACCAAAACTGAAGACTATACAGGCCTAAGAAGAGGATAAGCAATCATGCCCTGATAGAGGCATACCACAGAAGAATACAGTGATGGAAAGAGAAACACTCACAATTAAAGAAGAGTACACACACACATGTGCACACACACGTGCGCACACACACACACACACACACACACAATGCTCATCTTTCTGTGTCCACGCCTGTCATTCCAGTTCCGCTCATACACTCCAGACTAATGGGCTGTGTCTGTACTCCTGCGAACCTGATTGGGCGCTTAACGTCCAACTGCTGCCAGCACTAGTGTTGTCACGATACAATAATTTGACTTCGATACTGACACCAGGTTTAGTATCACAATACTCGATACCATCACGATACTCAATACCAAAACGATACCGAAACGATACCACGGCAAAAAAGATGGCAAATTAACCAAAGTTACAGAATGACATTTGATCTAGACAGATACATTCAGCTACTGCTCTGTTCAATTATTGGTCATAATTTCTTGGAGCTCAATATCATTACATTTACATTTTTTTACATGAAAATTTTTTCATGCATGCATTAATAAATCTATTACATAATCATGTCATCAATATTGCTTTGTTTTTACAAATCTAACTACATAATGGTAATCATTTATTTGGTTAACCTCCATAGATAAATTAGGTAAATCAAGATGTAGCCTAGGCCCATCCACAATGCAGGTGAATGCATATTCAATAAGAGTGTGTGCATGAATTGCATGAATGAGCTTGTTTAGGCTGATTTCATGGGCCTACAGATGACAAACAATCTGTTTCCCGTTATGTGAGTCTTATTTTATTCTACTGATCAACATTTGCATAGAAGTAGCTTATTTAAAAAAAATTGCACTGTCTCTTTAACCAGTAATGACGTCATTCACGAGGTAATATGTTCTCTGAGGCGATAGATAATCTCTGGGAGGGACCGAAGGAGTGAATGAATAAAGTTTTTGTTGGCAATCAGCATATTTTGAAGCATAGTTTGCACATTATCACACTAGGGTAGTGAATTAATGTTAGCTTTAGCTGTCAGCTAGCAAGGAATGTTAGCCTACAATAATTGGAAGCGATTAGTATCTTCTTCCAAGTGTTCTAGCCTGTATGGACATTGTTTTGCGAACAATAATTAACCCTTGTGTGGTGTTCAGGTCTGTGGGACCCATTTTCAATGTTTACAAAAATATAAATTATAGAATTATATATTTTTTCAAACAGACTCATTGGCCTTGGCTAATTATTTGTTAAGAACATGTAAAGAAAAAATGTTCATTGAGTGCACACTCCTACACATTTATAGTACATACAGTTGAAGTCGGAAGTTTACATACACCTTAGCCAAATACATTTAATCTCAGTTTTCACAATTCCTGACATTTAATCCTAATAAAAATTCCCTGTCTTAGGTCAGTTAAGATCACCACTCTATTTTAAGAATGTACACTCAATTAGTATTTGGTAGCATTGCCTTTAAATTGTTTAACTTGGGTCAAATGTGTCGGGTAGCCTTCCACAAACTTCCTACAATAATTTGGGTGAATTTTGGCCAATTCCTCCTAACAGAGCTGGTGTAACTGAATCAGGTTTGTAGGCCTCCTTGCTCGCACACGCTTATTCAGTTCTGCCCACACATTTTCTATACGATTGAGGTCGGGGCTTTGTGATGGCCACTCCAATACCTTGACTTTGTTGTCCTTAAGCCATTAAGTCCCAGCTTTGGAAGTATATATCTTTATTTAGTGAAACGCACAAAACAATAAAGCAAGAACGAAACAAACAATGAACCGTGACAACAGAGGTGCTACGTGTACTAACTCAAAACAATATCCCATAAAACACAGGTGGAAAAAATACTACTTAAATATGATCCCCAATTAGAGACAACGATTACCAGCTGCCTATAATTGGGAATCATACAGAATCACCAGCCTAGAAAAACAAAACTAGAACCCCACATAGAAATAATAAGCTAGACTAACCCCCAGTCACGCCCTGACCTACTCTACCATGGAAAATAAGGGCTCTCTATGGTCAGGACGTGACAGTATGCTTGCGGTAATTTTCCATTTGGTAGACACATTTGCGACCAAGCTTTAACTTCCTGACTGATGTCTTGAGATGTTGCTTCTATATATCCACATCATTCTCCTGCCTCATGATGACATCTATTTTGTGAAGTGCACCAGTCCCTCCTGCAGCAAAGCACCCACACAACATGATGCTGCCACCCCCATGCTTCACGGTTGGGATTGTGTTCTTCGGCTTGCAAGCCTCCCCCTTTTTCCTCCAAACATAATGATGGTCATTATGGCCAAACAGGGGCAAGCAGTTGCAAACCGTAGTCTGGCTTTTTTATGGCGGTTTTGGAGCAGTGGCTTCTTTCTTGCTGAGCGGCCTTTCAGGTTATGTCGATATAGGACTCATTTTACTGTGGATATAGATACTTTTGTACCTGTTTCCTCCAGCGTCTTCCCAAGGTCCTTTGCTGTTGTTCTGGGATTGATTTTCACTTTTCACACCAAAGTACGTGCATCTCTAGGAGACAGAGTGCGTCTCCTTCCTGAGCGGTATGACGGCTGCGTGGTCCCATAGTGTTTATACTTGCATTCTATTGTTTGTACAGACGACAGTGTCCTAACCGACTTGCCAAAACTATAGGTTGTTAATAAGAAATTTGTGGAGTGGTTGAAAATCGAGTTTTAATATCTCCGACCTAAGTCTATGTAAACTTCCGACTGCAACTGTATGTGTTGTTCGGGTCCACTGGACCCGATGGTAATAAAAGTGTGGGAAAGTGTGTGTGTAGGTGAAAACAAGTAAAAATTCAACAAAATGGATTGCTGTGTGCCTTCACTCTGTCTTACTCCTCCCTGGGCCTGCTGTTTCAACATAGCACCAAGAACCTGTCTGTCTCCCTGCCTGTCTCCCGCTTTTCTCGCACTCTTTACCCTTTGTAGTGTGTGAAACTACACAATGTCTTGCGGGAACCTGCACAATGTTATTACAAAACATAATTTAGATACATTATTTAGATGCATTTAAAAAAATGCAGTATTTTCCCACTCTACCCAGGCCAGGTGCAAATTGGGGGAGGGACACAACAAATAAATAGCTTTGCATGTGTGGCTCCTGTAAGAATATGTTGACGATAAATACACAACACAGAGGATGAGAGGACTAAAAACTAGAGAACTAATCGTCAATAGCAAATTGCAAATAGGATTTGGGCTTCAGTTCAACACCTGTTCAGAATCTGTGGAATGCCACTCCTGAACTCAGAGCGACGTGTGCTACGTGTGCCACGTTTTCATTGGTCTGTACATTGAGTCGGGGGCAGGATACTTGTTATTTAGCCATTGGCCAAGTTGTACTGCCGACGTGGATGGCGGTTACTCATGTGCAGGACATAAAGTCTTCTTTTGAACTGTTCATTCTGGAATGCACTAATTTGGAGGGAAGGCGTGTTTTTGCAGATAGATGAAAGGAGATGGACCAAACTCATTTACATGCATACTTTGGGGTTCTTATCCTTGCCGGTGTTTCCAGATCCAATGAAGAATCCACAGAATCCCTGTGTGATGGAGAAACTGGCAGAGAATCTTTCCGTGCAACAATGTCTCTGAAAACTTCGGCATTATTTCCAGGATTATCCGCTTCGATAACCGAGACATCAGAGCAGCTTGGCGGCAGAGAGACAAGCTAGCTGCAATCAGGTCACTGTGGGACAAGTGGGTGGACCGCCTTCCCCTGTTTTACAACCTTGGGCCCAACGTTACGGTTGAAGAGCAGTTTATGCATTTAGGAGTCGCAGCCCATTCAGGCAGTACATACCTGACTGTGATGTTTCACCATATGCGTGGAACTTGCAAGTTTATACGAGGAAGCCAGGTGGAGGAGCCCCTGAGAAGAACCAAGGGATGCAGGTTGTCCTGGACGTGACACAGGGACTCCGTGGCCACAACATCACATGCGATAACTTTTTTACTTCGCACAAGCTGGGACAGGAGTTCCTCAAGAGGAAGCTGACAATGGTAGGAACAGTACAAAAAAACAAGCCAGAGCTCCCACCTCAGCTGTTGAATACACGGAACAGGTCTATCAATTCCTCCAAGTTGGCATTCACGGCCGACACGTCCCTAATGTCCTAGCTGCCAAAGAAAGGCAAACGTGCTACTCATGAGTATGTTGCATAGGGATGGGAGAATCTGTGGCCAGGAACATAAAAAACAGACATCAGAATGGATTACAATGCCACAAAAAGAGGGGTGGACAATTTAGACAAGCTGGTGACTAGCTACAGCAGCAAAAGAAGAACCCTACTGTGGCCACTTGTGATATCCTTCAACTTTTTGGACTTCTCAGCATACAAAGCGTTTGTCATCTGGATGGAGTTGAACCTGGATTGGAACAGAGGGAAGTTCCAGAGGAGACAGCTCTTTCTCGAGAAGCTAGGGAAGGCATTTGTAAGACCTCAAATCCAGAGGAGGAAACATATCACAAGGGACCCAGCTTCTGCAGCCATCATGAGGAGGATTCAGGAGGAGGATACTGGTGCACCATCCGCCCGACCCACAGAACCAACAAATCCAATACTGGAAGTAAGTGTGAGTGATGTTGTTGCATGTGTGTGAGTCTGACTCTTCAACCTTGGCCTGCTGTAACTACATAAACTCAGCAAAAAAAGAAACTTCCCTTTTTCAGGACCCTGTCTTTCAAAGATAATTCGTAAAAATAATTTCACAGATCTTCAGATGCCCAGGGTCCCTGCTCAGCTGCGTGAATGTGCCTTAGGCATGCTGCAAGGAGGCATGAGGACTGCAGATGTGGCCAGGGCAAGAAATTGCATTGAACATACTGTGAGACGCCTAAGACAGTGCTACAGGGAGACAGGACAGACAGCTGATTGGCAGACCACATGTAACAACACCTGCACAGGATCTGTACATCCGAACATCACACCTGCGGGACAGGTACAGGATGGCAACAACAACTGCCCGAGTTACACCAGGAACGCACAGTCCCTCCATCAGTGCTCAGACTGTCCGCAATAGGCTGAAAGAGGCTGGACTGAGGGCTTGTATTGCAGCCGATAGCAACAAGAAGAAGCACTGGGATGTGTGTGGACCCAAGAAGGACAGTACACATGCAACAAGTGCAAGAAATACATTTGCAACACACACGCAGTAAAACCCTTTCCTTCATGTGGTGTGTAGACCAGCCTTAATTTGTGTTCAATGGGGCTCATTTATCATTTCCATAAATTACTGTATGTAAAATTTGACCTTCCAATTTGTTCAATTTAAAGCAATAAACATCATTAGCGATGAAAACCTTGTTTCATTTATATTTGTTCAAGATAAACATGATTTATTTCAACCCATGTCTTGATTGATACAAAACGAATAGCGCTTTGATTGATAAATGTGATCTTGAAAATGGCAAATATTTACCATGTACTCTGTCTATATTGCTTGTAATTGATATAAGTCAACATCTAAGTATTAAGTATTTTTACGTACATTTTTATGGCGGTATTGTTTTAAAAACCCAATATTGTTGTGGGTCCATCAGACCCGCGAACATTGGGCGAATGACAAAAACATGAACACCACACAAGGGTTAACAGTTTAAACATTTCTACATGTCCTGTCGCATTATTCAAGTGTGTTAACTTCTAGCATGATGCAGCCCAGACTCCCAGTGTAGGCTAGTAATAAGTAAGTGGAGCAGGCAAGGTGTGCGCTATAAGGGGTCGGTTGCGCTGATAGCCCGGCTTCATCCGTGAGACACATTTGACAATAGTACCGAAAGTAACACAAATTCTAGTATCGAACCGTTTTTCATGTTCTAGTATCAAAAAAGTATTGAAGTTTCAGTATACCGTGCAACACTAGCCAGCAGACATGCCTGAAAGCACGCACGTACACAGGCATTCATCCACACACACAAGCACACACACACAAACACGCACAGTGCATAGCATAGTCCACCCTTCATGTCTGAGCAAATATTTACAGATCCTGCTCCTGTTATATCACCGACACTAGCACTTCTTTAATCTGCCTCAACTAACTCATTTTATTCAACATCAACCTTTGAGTCATACAGTAGGAGGATACAACTTATGTCCATGTGTCTGTAACCATCTGCATGGTATGACACCGCATTCCTATTTACACGTGTCAGTCATTGACACTTTTGACCTTTCAGAGTCTCGTATAAAAAGGGGTTAGATGTGTTTTGACCCTCGCCAAATCCACTTGTTTCACCACATCAAGATCATTTTCCCCAAGGATGGCCTTGGAGACATTTGTGAGCATATTGCTCTTCAAACGCCCTAAAGCTCTAAAGCTCTTGGCCGATATGAAAACGGTCAAAAGGCGCAACTGATTCTGACATGAAGTGAAGCAACAATGCTTGGCCCTCACTACAAGAGCCCTACTGAGTTATGGGAGCAAGGCATTGTGAAGTCACTGACGTTCTCTAATTTGATCTCATGAATCAAGGGAACTCAAAGGAACTCAGAGGGGGAGGAACACAAATCACCAGGGTCCCAACAGAGACACAACACAGGGAAGAGACACGCCGGGTAGAGAGAGGTGATGATTGAGAGAGGCGCCCGCCAAAGTTACAGTTCACAGAACCTTCTCCTTTGAAAGAAAACGCCCTACCCGGGTGGCCTTTAACTAAACCATTTACAGGAAACACAGTTCTTCTCAATCCTTGCACAAAACGTCACAGCCAACGCTACAACATCATAACAACGTTCTGAGAATTATGCGAAGCCTTTGCTTCCTTGCAGACCAAAGCATCTGCAAATGAACAGAGTAAAATTGAGGTGAGAAGAAAGCGCAGAATTGCCTTAAAGAACTCTAGGCATATATTCATGGGAGACAAGGGGGGAGACTGGGGGGGGGGGGGGGGGGGGGGGGAATTACCATAGTAACATGGAGGTCTTGATTCTAGCCCACCAAGGATTCCTGTACAAACACAACAGCGAGCAGCTAGGGCCCTGGCTAAGAATTCTCATTCAAACAGAATCATGTCGGCGTAGATAACGCTTGACGTTATAAAAATAAATTAAGGTCGCCAATTGTAATGTCATGTCCTCAATTCACAGAGAGAGCCGGGTGGCTAAGGGGGAGAAAGAAAGCCTATTCAAAGAGACTTAAAGAATAAAGAGTAGACACACACACACAGCCACAGTCACACAGCGACGTAAATCAGCGTCCAAGTGCGTGCGGAGGGCCGAGAAGGAGGGGGTGGGCAGTGGCATAACAACACAATCCACACAAGTTAAACAGATGCAATGGCAAACTTCACATGAGTTGTTTAAATGGCTTCACAGGAAGTAGGTAATCTCAGCTCTACTAAATAATCCATCAACATGCCGAGAATGGCGATGATGATTAAACATGGACTCCAACCATCTCCTCATACAGACAGTAGTCCAGTGAGGAACGCTAGCTGTGACACAGTTGTTAAATTTCACCCGCGCTGGCACTTAGGGCCTTGTCAAAACCATGAGCTCCCTCCGCAGAGTAAATTCATAAGAGCCTTCCTCGCATGACACCCTATTTACATACTTATGTGCTCAGCAGGACAACTCACTTAAAGAGACTTCTGTTATTAATACTGCATAAGAGAGATTTAATGTTTTCATTAGCAATCACATTCAAAATGGAACATTTTAGGGAAAAGCAGATGAAAGACTAAAAGCACTGTAATATAAGGGGGGAAAATAAGAGCCTGTATGAGTATGAATTGATTTTCTTCCTCATTATTCTACTCACAGTATCGCCCACAAATGTGTCAATTTGATTGATGCTCTTCCGTTTCCCTCGAATCCCAAACCTCATCAAGCCAAACCCTAACAGCAACAAATGTAAGAACATTCCCTAATTTCTCCGCCTCTGTGAGCGAGTTCTGTTTCTCCATGCCCTGAAGGCGTTCTCATCATTGAATCCAGTCTAGTAATTTACAATTGGATATTCTTTCCCCCAAGTGTTGCATTGAACCCGCCCCGAAGTTAATGGACTGTACCAAACACCATTCTATAGGCCTAGATTATTCCCTCCGTTCTTTGTTCCCTCCTTCCATAACTAAAGAACGATGTAAAAGACTGCACTCAAAACTGTCTAAGTGCTTCTATGACTAGTTCTCCATCATGACTACCTTTCAGAAACCTGTGGTCAAGTCTAATTGACTGTGTGTAGTTATTACTGGGGAACATTGCTAAAGAGAGAGGGCAGATGGATAGAGGGATAGAAAGGACTCCAACCCACATCTTTTCTAATATCTGGGAGATGGAGGAAACAGAAAGAGGAGAACAAGGAGAAACGGTGACGTTAACAAAAAGGCTGGAGGGAAATGGCTACAAATCAATAGACTAACGTTATCAAATGGCTAAAATCTGCATCACTGGGCAGATTTGTCTCTCTAAAATAAGCATTAGAGTCAAGGCCCACAAAATCCGGTTAGACCATACAAACCTGGGGGTATGTTAAAGGCATACACAGTTAGGTATATTAGATTGACTAGCATGCTAACGTACACATACACCCTCACAGTTAAATTATGTAATTAAATGGGTTGACCTGAAGCAACCGCTCTAAATCACTGTATAATTCCTCTAATGTCATGAGAAGAATCTATAGCTACTGGAGAGAGAGAGAGAGAGAGAGAGAGAGAGAGAGAGAGAGAGAGAGAGAGAGAGAGAGAGAGAGAGAGAGAGAGAGAGAGAGAGAGAGAGAGAGAGAGAGAGAGAGAGAGAGAGAGAGAGAGAGAGAGAGAGAGAGAGAGAGAGAGAGAGAGAGAGAGAGAGAGAGAGACGAGGGTAGGAGAGAAAGAAAATAACAGAATGAAAGAGAGAGGGTGAGATTCAACAAGAGAATGAGAGGGAAAGCAGGGAAACAAGAAAATTAGCATTCCTGAAAAGGCCTGTGGGACTTCATAATTCAGCTGATTTGATACATGCGAGCGAGGCCACTCATAAACTCCTGGCCGTCCATGACCCTCATTTTTCAGTCGGAGTTTCCAGACTAGTCCAGTGTTTGACAAGATTTATCTAGCTGGGCTAATAGCCTGCTCTCTCTCCTAGGTAAGGCCTCATCGATAACAGGGCCTGTCCTGCAGACACTAATGAATATTTCTGCTGCTGCTGCACATGTTACGTGGGGTTTTTCATTTTTTTCATTCTATGGGTTTGGACTGTGGGAGGGTTGGATTACACACATGTGTAGGATATGAGAAAATTACACACACACACAGGATATTGAAACCCTCTCAGGCATGTCGCTGTGTTTGTGCCTGGTGTGCTGGATGATGGAGAGACTGAACTGTGAAGGACCCTGTTGTTCTCCTCTCTATTCTGCATAGGAGCCACACACATTCACGCACACACACTAGGGCTCCAGAATAACTTTTTCCGCTGGTAGCCCTTTTTCCACTGGTGGCTCAACTTTCTCAGTTGATGGCACCAGCACCAGATTTGGTCGCACCAATTTTTGACCAGAGCTGTGTCCCATAATGTACCTGTATTCCATACAGAACCAGGTTAATAATGACTAGCCACCTTTTAAATGATCATGCCCTTGCAGGGCTTGACATTCAGATAAATTTGCCAGTGGCACAAGATAAGATTTAAATGATGCATGCATCATCAGCTTTCCCGGCCTAGTGTTCTTTTAATTCGGGCCAGTAACTTTCAGTTGGCACTGGCCCGAATGAAAATAATACTAGGCCGGGAAAGCAGATGACGCGTGCATCATTTAAATCTTATCTTTAATTTGCGGGCTGAGCAAGTAGCCTACAGCCTATAATGACCTACCCTCCATACACAAATAATTACATTTTAACTTGACAATATCATATTTATGTTGATTGTTTGGAGGGACAAAATAAAAGCTTTGCGCAATCTCAAAAAGTGTGTGATTGTTAGAGATTTTGAACAGTCACTTTACAGTTGTAGGGCCGCTTAAAACCAGTTTTATCTTTTGGGAAATTCAATTTTCCCGGTAAAATTTTTTGCTAAATCAATGCCAAGGGATTGATACAAATCTTCATGATATCATTCTGCCAGGTAGGCCTAAAACCTTAAGAAACGTTCTTTCAAACATCGCATGATGACTGAATTGTGCATCGCAAAGATCCAACCAAGACTTCGGACCAAACTTTTTGAATACTTGGTCTGCATACCTATTGTTGGATACCCATGGCTGTTTGAATAAATCTTGATAATAATAGAAATTGTGAACCAAAAACTAACGTGACCAGCTAAAAAAAATCACTGGCACAGTAGCACGCACACACACACTTAAAATATAATATTGCTTCTCAAGTTCCTCTTCTCCTCTCCCAAGTCAAGTCCGATCCATTATAGCCTGAGACAACGGGTTAGAGGATATGAATGGATATGCCTGGTAATAGAACCAGGCTGATCACTAGAAATAGACTTCGATTACGGACGTTTGAAAAGGTCCTGAGAACATTGTTAATTAATGCTGACAACTATGTACATTCTATGGATGAACTTGGAGGTGTGACATGACCCTGAGGGCAGTATTGCATGTCTAGACATGCTTATTAACAATTGCTGAACTGTGGATTGGTGTGAAAGAAGTCTCAATGATAATGTGAAAATGTCAAGTGTGTCTGAATTGTGTTTTTCCCAAATAAACAATCATTTCAAATAAAGAAAAGGTATTGAGTACATCAGATGGTAACAGTGGATTGTTAAAATATTTTTTTTTTAAGCCTTCCCCAAACCATAGCCCTAACCGTAACCACTCGGACTCAATACTTAAACATAACACTTTGAGATGTTTCTGTTTTAACCCTGTGACCACGAGGAATTAATGAGTCAAACATAGACATCGAATTTCGATGTCAAACTATGAGATCTTGTTGCATAAAACGCTATCCTTTTGCACAAATATGCTGGGGATTAACTGTATTATTTATCTTGGCTGATTCTTAATCCTTGTTATGCAGTCAAGAGATCCTCACATATCCTAATATTTCAACAGCCGCTCCAGAGAAAAATATTAACGAGTGATCGGTGCCAAATGAGCAGACTGTGAATGTGTGTGTGTGTGTGTGCATGGGTGTGTGCGTTTGTGCCTGTGTTTCTGTTTGTGTTGCATCCATGTGAATGTGTGTGTATGCTTCTCTCTGTGTGAGCCTGTGTGTTTGTCAGGACTCCCTGAAATCAATCAGATTCTGAAGGTTGTATCTATTAACTGAATATCTCTAACGGTCGCCCCAGCGTGAGTTGTTGTAAGCACGTAGATGTCAGAATGCACTCACTGTTCCAAAATGTGATTGTTACGCAACAGAACAGTTCACACACGTTGCCTGTTAATTATCTATAGGATATGTTTCAATTTGTGAATTTCAAATTATTTTCTAACAACAGTATGAATTGAGGTGTGTTCCGCCTCCTCATTAATTCGCATAGAATTAACCCATTTCAGTGTTGGGGACAATTTATGTTTGAGGCTTTACTGAGCCGAACAAACTTCTCTCTTCACAAACTTCTCTCTTCGAGGAGAGCCCACGCACAGATTACTTTCGATTTCTCGAAAGTGTTTTACTCAATTATTTCGATCAATGTTGAGCTGACCCGTGATGTGATGAATTATAAATAGTAATTGCTATTAGCTCATTCATATTGTGGTTTCTGTCAGCCGAGAGTTATCTAAATATGACCGCTTGCGTTATGTCAATATTTCCTCAGTTAGCGCTAGGACTTATGTAGCTTACATTTTCCAGTTTGGATGATTGTGTATGCTGTTGCTACTTCTGTGATTGTCTGAACACTGCATCCAAAAATAAACTGGGCACATTCAGGACCTAACTTTGTAAGGACTGTGTTTTTTGCAAAATGTTTCTGTGAAAAAACAGTGTGGCCAGCTCAAATGCTGACAGTTGCGTCAATCGATACTGGATGTTCAAAATAAGCATTCTAATCAAACCGGTTTGATCGTACGCTCCAGGGACCACTGTAGAATGATCACACCCGTTTGTTGGTACGTGGTTAAACCCGAGCAGATCAGAGTTTTTCCACTTGTCAGCACCCAGGCACCACTGACACAGTAATCAGCCAGGCAGACAAAACAATTCAGCCCATCGCATTTCCCTCTGTCTGTCTTCCAAATAACATTAGCCATCCCCTCTTCATAAACAAGTTCAAATCTCACTAACGAGTGTCAAGCCCTGACCTTAGAGATCCTTTTTATGTTTCTATTTTGGTTTGGTCAGGGCGTGAGTTGGGGTGGGCATTCTATGTTTTTGTGTTTCTATGATTTTCTATTTCTATGTTTTGGGAACCATACTTATGTAACAGTATAACTTTAAACCGTCCCCTCGCCCCGACCCGGGCGCGAACCAGGGACCCTCTGCACACATCAACAACTGACACCCACGAAGCGTCGTTACCCATCGCTCCACAAAGGCCGCGGCCCTTGCAGAGCAAGGTGCAACACTACTTCTAGGTTTCAGAGCAAGTGACGTAACTGATTGAAACGCTACTAGCACGTACCCGCTAACTAGCTAGCCATTTCACATCCGTTACACTCACCCCCCTTTCAACCTCCTCCTTTTCCGCAGCAACCAGTGATCCGGGTCACGGCACCAATGTAACAGTATAACTTTAAACCGTCCCCTCGCCCCGACACGGGCGCGAACCAGGGACCCTCTGCACACATCAACAACGGTCGCCCACGAAGCATCGTTACCCATCGCTCCACAAAGGCCACGGCCCTCGCAGAGCAAGGTGCAACACTACTTCTAGGTTTCAGAGCAAGTGACGTAACTGATTGAAACGCTACTAGCGCGTACCCGCTAACTAGCTAGCCATTTCACATCCGTTACACTTAGGTAGCTCTTTTTTCCACCTGTGTTTGTGGGAAGTTGACTTTGTTTAGGGCACTTTGCCTTTGAGCTTCACGGTTTGTTTTTGTAGTGTTTATTGTTTTGTTTGGCGTCATTTTCTCAATAAAAGAAAATGTACGCTCACCACGCTGCACCTTGCTCCTTTCAACAGCCATGACAACGAGCGATGGGATTGGTCGCCAGTGGTTGCCGACAGTGACGGGTGACATTAGAACAGCACTGGGCAACTCCAGTCCTCGTAGGTCTGATTGGTGTCACACTTTTGCCCCAGCCCCAGCTAACACATCTGACTCCAATAATCAACTAATCATGATCTTCAGTTAAAAGTGCAATTAGTTTAAATCAGGTGTGTTTGCTAGGGATGGTGGAGAAGTGTGACACCAATCAGGCTCCCGAGGACTGGAATTGCCTAGGCCTGCATTAGAGGCTGAATTATGGGAAAAAGTGTGAGCCATTTAGACCACGAGTGTGAGAGCACTGCACATTGGAGGTTGTTTAAACCTGTGAAACGTTGCAAAAACATCCTGAAATGCATCCAGTACAAGTCCTAAACCAAACAATCACGTCAAACACTACATAGTGCATCTATTTAGACCCAGATATATCTCTTAGCAGTATTTGTTGTGTGTCAGTATGATTATTTTGACATCAGTAGCCTCTGAAACATTAGAAAACGGTCCACTCGTCTGACACCACACTGGTGGCACTACACAAGCATACACTGAGTGTACAAACCATTAAGGACACCTTCCTAATATTGAGTCCCCCCTTTTGCCCTCAGAACAGCCTCAATTCATCGGGGCATGGACTCTATAAAGTGTCGAAAGCATTCCACAGGGATGCTGGCCCATGTTGACTCCAAGGTTTCCCACAGTTGTGTAAAGTTGGCCCGATGTCCTTTGGGTGGTGGACCATTCTTGATACACACAGGAAATGGTTGAGCATGAAAAACCCAGCAGCATTGCAGTTCTTGACACAAACCGGTGCACCTGGCACCTAATAGCATACCCCGTTCAAAGGCACAGAGTGATGGAAAAGCAGCCAACAATTGCTCAGCATATGTGAGAACTGACCCCATAGGGCTGACCCCATTTAGTCGAGTATTTGGTCGATGGGCATTTGGCCGACAAGATGTTGTTTTTAGTTGAACAGTGGCAAATATATTGTAAAAGAATGATGGCACACGAGACAACGGTCTGATTCACGCTTGTCTGAGTGAACAAATCCATTGCGGAGGCCGCAGGGATGGCACACCAGTGTCACCAGTAGTACATTTACCATTAACTACCATAATTTCTAATCTACAGTGTTTGTTTGGTTGAGGTAAATTCTGTTAATGCATTCGACATGCATTGAGAATGACAATAGTTCCTCAACATAGCCTATTTCGATAACCATTCAACATGAAAGGAGAGACAAAATGTCATGCTCTGATCCGGTGGAAACGTCATAAAAAAGGCCGATCTGATTACTTCTTATACAGCTGTGTCTGTCTGTCCGGAGCTCACTGGCACGGGAAACTCCGAGGGCCCAGAATATTTTACACAATGTTGCAAGTTTGCTAGCATGAGCTTGGCCGTACCAAGTTAATACTTGATACAATGGTTCAAGATCCTTGCAACCAGACCATGCATAGCCAATGTGATTTAAAGGATATTTTTTATCAGGATATTTTTTTGCACCTGCGGGCTGGAACGTTTTTATTTGGTGGCTTTATGTAGGCTAGTTTTACATATTGGCAATAGAAATTACATTTTAGATTTGTATCATTTTAATTTAGATATCATTTTTATTAACCACATGACAATGACTTTGTGATATGAAGACTTTGTTATAACTGAAATGAAACTGTTCCACAAAAAGGAGGAGGAGGGTCGGGAAGAGTTTTTTTTCTTCTGGTTAGGCTATATTGATCTCTGGCTCCATCTTTAGTAATTTGTGTGACTTCATATTTAATCACAGTGTTAAAGCATCAGATACGCTCAGTAGCCTACATATGGTTGATTTTATTCGAACATAGGGTGTGTCTACAGTATATATGGAAAAATACACGTTTAAAAAAAGAACAGATGCCTGGATCGACCAAGATTTTTTTTGTCGGGGACTGCCCTAATCGCTCACATACACACACAGATACACGCTCAGATACGCAGATAAAAAGGTACACACAAAGATGCACACACACACACACACACAGTGTACAGATACAGGCACACGCACATGTAATAAACATGTTAAAATACACATATGCATTCACAAATGTATTCCCTAGAGCACTAGCAGAGCTAAAAACATAAATATCCATTATTTTTGTCCTTTTCTAGTCAACATAGTATCATCACCGAAAGCCTCAGTGGACCGTGCAATTTTTATGAAGCTCAGAAACCATTGTGTTGTTGTCCATTAAAATCAAAGACAGACATACCCACATACAGTATGAGCCCTGTTGTGATCCTTCATGTTGACAGCAAACTATTCCCCTGAGTTTCACTAGCAGTGATGCTAAGTGATGTTCAGAGTTACTGGGGCTGCTGCTTGAAGAACAAGTAGATGAGGAGGGACAGCCACAATAGGAAATACCAACAATAGCAATGTACCTTTTAGCAAAAATGAGTGGGCCCCTATCAGGAATTCACACTAGCCCTCAGACAAACTGAATACAAAACATCTGGAGAGCTAGGATTTCCCCTTGCTTCCGCCTCCACCACCACAGCGACATGAAGTGCAGGAATAGATACTGGTAAAAGGGAAGAATTACCTGCAAATATTCTACATATTCAATGTAATACAATTGAAATGTGGGCTCAGAAAGAAGGGGACATTGCTGACACTTCCACAAAAATAAGCAGGCGCGCCGTTGAGCAATCAAGCCGCATTATGGTTGACTTTGTGACTTATCTTCCCCATTCTCTCTTTCACCGTGTTATCATGACAAATGTTACCAATGCATCTGGGCTGCTCCTGATTCAATCATGACTATTTACATTGATACCCAGCCAATGGCCACAATGGCAGATGTAGCGAGGAGAAGAGGGATAGAAATAAAGAAAACAGAACAGAAGGAGAGACGAGCACAGAAAGAGAATGGGAAGAGAGAGCAGAAGATTGACAAAGAGAGAGAGATTGATCAAGGCCTCCTTTTCTAGGGGTGTCTTCACACCTGGTCCCTTTCAGACAATTTCTGTGAACTCAGTGCGGTTCGCAATTTCTTTGTGCAGTGTGAACTCTCAGTTTCCTCAAAAGAGCCCCTGAAGTGGTCCGGTTCCCTTTCCTAGGACAATGTTAATGCAAAGCTCCCCAGGTCCACTTGTCATAATTCCCGTACCACACACTAAACTACTGCAACACCATTTCCCCTGCCAGAAACCCTCACATTGCTACGACAAAAGAGAGAAGATGGTGACGTGTAGGTTTGCGGGAAAAAAATGTGTGCTGTTTTGTGTCAAGGACACACAGAAATTCCAAAATGTGTAGTTTTTTGTTCAGATTATGCGTTTGCATTATGTGATCTACAGTGGGGAGAACAAGTATTTGATACACTGCCGATTTTGCAGGTTTTCCTACTTACAAAGCATGTAGAGGTCTGTAATTTTTATCATAGGTACACTTCAACTGTGAGAGACGGAATCTAAAACAAAAATCCAGAAAATCACATTGTATGATTTTTAAGTAATTAATTTGCATTTTATTGCATGACATAAGTATTTGATCACCTACCAACCAGTAAGAATTCCGGCTCTCACAGACCTGTTAGTTTTTCTTTAAGAAGCCCTCCTGTTCTCCACTCATTACCTGTATTAACTGCACCTGTTTGAACTCGTTACCTGTATAAAAGACACCTGTCCACACACTCAATCAAACAGACTCCAACCTCTCCACAATGGCCAAGACCAGAGAGCTGTGTAAGGACATCAGGGATAAAATTGTAGACCTGCACAAGGCTGGGATGGGCTACAGGACAATAGGCAAGCAGCTTGGTGAGAAGGCAACAACTGTTGGTGCAATTATTAGAAAATAGAAGAAAATAGAAGAAGTTCAAGATGATGGTCAATCACCCTCGGTCTGGGGCTCCATGCAAGATCTCACCTCGTGGGGCATCAATGATCATGAGGAAGGTGAGGGATCAGCCCAGAACTACACGGCAGGACCTGGTCAATGACCTGAAGAGAGCTGGGACCACAGTCTCAAAGAAAACCATTAGTAACACACTACGCCGTCATGGATTAAAATCCTGCAGCGCACACAAGGTCCCCCTGCTCAAGCAGGCGCATGTCCAGGCCCGTCTGAAGTTTGCCAATGACCATCTGGATGATCCAGAGGAGGAATGGGAGAAGGTCATGTGGTCTGATGATTCAAAAATAGAGCTTTTTGGTCTAAACTCCACTCGCCGTGTTTGGAGGAAGAAGAAGGATGAGTACAACCCCAAGAACACCATCCCAACCGTGAAGCATGGAGGTGGAAACATCATTCTTTGGGGATGCTTTTCTGCAAAGGGGACAGGACGACTGCACCGTATTGAGGGGAGGATGGATGGGGCCATGTATTGCGAGATCTTAGCCAACAACCTCCTTCCCTCAGTAAGAGCATTGATGATGGGTCGTGGCTGGGTCTTCCAGCATGACAACGACCCGAAACACATAGTCAGGGCAACTAAGGAGTGGCTCCGTAAGAAGTATCTCAAGGTCCTGGAGTGGCCTAGCCAGTCTCCAGACCTGAACCCAATAGAAAATCTTTGGAGGGAGCTGAAAGTCCGTATTGCCCAGCGACAGCCCCGAAACCTGAAGGATCTGGAGAAGGTCTGTATGGAGGAGTGGGCCAAAATCCCTGCTGCAGTGTGTGCAAACCTGGTCAAGAACTACAGGAAACGTATGATCTCTGTAATTGCAAACAAAGGATTCTGTACCAAATATTAAGTTCTGCTTTTCTGATGTATCAAATACTTATGTCATGCAATAAAATGCTAATTAATTACTTAAAAATCATACAATGTGATTTTCGGGATTTTTGTTTTAGATTCCGTCTCTCACAGTTGAAGTGTACCTATGATAAAAATTACAGACCTCTACATGCTTTGTAAGTAGGAAAATCTGCAAAATCGGCAGTGTATCAAATACTTGTTCTCCCCACTGTATATGCTAAAATAGCTTCATAAGCTGTTTATTAATTGTGGGGTTTGAATAGCGTGAAAAGATAATATATTTGGTGAGAATCACAACATAGGGTACAAAATCTATTCTAGCTCTTAAAGGGGCAGTAGCCTACCTTGGGTGTACACTTTTCAATTAGAGCACTTTTTATTCTGCAGTTATTGTATTGCTATTTATTGCTAATAGTATATTTTGATGACAATTATTATGTCTCATATTTTAACCAAATGCAATCTATTAGCTTCCAAAATGTAAGTAGGTATATCTAGCCGCCCGATAACACATTCTGATTGAATGGTTTGTCCTGCAATTTGTAAAAACCCAGAGTGCATGTTGGAAAACGATCTTGGTTCCGTTCTAAACATGTGAAAGCAAAGAGAACTCGGTCCACAAAACAGGTGAAGTGAATCGGCAAAAGAGTTGAGTCCTCATTCAAAGGCAAGGGCAGTGTGATTATAAAGAGAACTGAGTTCTTTTGCTTTTACCCCAGAGTTCACTTTAAAGAGGACGGAGATCGGTTCTTTTAAAGAAGACTATATGTGAAAACACCCTAAAGGCGATTGATTTCTACTCTTTTGAAAAAAGTCTTGCCTTCGAAAGGCCTCGCCTTCGCAATATGTTTCCAGGTCAGGTAGCCAGTGTAGCTCATTCAAAGCCATTGAAATACATGAAATACATGAGGTATAATACCACTTAAGTCACATCTTATTTAGTGTTATGTACAGGGTCACCCAACCAGTAGTCAAACAATTAGTCAGACAGAATCCAACACATTCAGTATTGAGTAGGGACTAGTGTTCTCCCTCTTGCTCATTCTCACTTTCTCTCCCTCCTTATTTCCTTCAGCATCTGTTCTCCATGCATGCCTAGCTGTCAGGTAACCCTAATCTGCAGATTAGTCACTGGCCTAAAACTAATGTATTTAAATCACCCCACTCAAATTATTCAGGAATTTGCTGGCCAGTGCAATTTCACAAGTATTTTATCTCTCGCTCTCTCTCTTTCTCCATCTCTCCCAATATCCCCCCTTTCAGTCTCACTGTAAAGCACATACACAAAATGCCTGGTGTGGTGTTGCCGTCCATAACAAAGTCAATTAAGCCATCCGAGACAAATGTGATCAAATTAGCATCAGTCGACACGGCAGTAAACACACAGCACCACAGGCAACCTCCTGTACTAAACATAAAGCGGTGATGAACCAACCAGCGGATCTCATTCTGCACCATCTTCATCTTCTCACACCACCAACCCTTTTTCCCCTGTGCTGTGCATATACTTAATGATACACAGGCAAACAGATGCCGCTTCGTTCATGTTATGTTAGTTGCATGATGATTTAATTTTAGTGGCTATACTCTACAAAGAATGTAATCCATTAATATGTTGTTCAACCGATTCATGCCAAATGTTTTACATGTAGGTTATACGCATAAGCTAAATGGCTACAATTCACAAACTCCCATATGGGTGAACACATACCGAATACAGAACATTTTATGCCTACTTCCTTATTTCTTTACAGTGTACCGTAACGTGGATGATCCACATGGGATTCAAATATAGAAGATAAACAAAACGAGCAATTTGCATCATACAACGGCTATGATAACAACAGTGGCCAATGTTTTCTCTCCGGTCCAGCCTCGAGTCAGTCATTCGACCCGTTTCAGCATCCGACCCGTTTCATCATCCACGGGGGAGTCAACCTGACCAAACATGATAAACCTCGAACAGTTCCTGTTATCAAGTAATTACCTTATTGAGTGCAACTGGTGACTGCCTCCCTTAACCTGTTTGACACAGATAGAATCAGAACCAAATAAATGGAAGGTTACAGAAACGTACTGAAGTTTACAGAGCGGGGTAAAAATACAGTAGGTAGACGATTTGCAACGGTTCGTATAGATATAGGCTGCAGACTATTTACAAACACGCTAGGTTAGTACACGGCTATAATAAAGATTCACAGAGGGGGCAGCAAACAGATTAGGACAATTGTGGCATCTCAAAGGTGTTTCGGTAACCACAGTAGCTTCTGTTTTTAAACAAATTAGCCTCCAGGCAAATTGAGGTTTTTCCATATTGGTTTTGTGATCTCGGCAGACCGACAGTGCAAAAGGCCTGTTACATCATGTGTGTTTGGCTAGCGAACACATACGTAATGACCCCTATTTGCATGCTGATATTATTTGTTTGAGATGCTGTGGCGAGAAGGGAACCTTATGTAAATAAGGTAAGTTGGGGCTTGACAAGTTGGAGGAGGGGATGGGAAGGGAAGGAAGGGGGAGGATAGGAGCAACACTGTGCAAGTGGAATGAGGTGAGGGAGGAGAGGGCAGTGAGGGCAATGGGGCAATGTCCAGTCATGCTCGCTGAACCAACCCTAGCCTGAGGCGAGGCAGCCTCAGCTGACCCACTGTACGGAGATGTATACATGCCCTGAGGCAGAGGGATATGATTACAACCTGCCTCAGTTCTCGATTGTTTAGAAAAGATAAGACAAGGATCCACCTGGACAGGGGATAACATTATTTCAAACGCCCCGCTTAAAAAAGGCATGGTGAGTTACTTTAAGAGTAAACATTGTGTCTTTGGATAGAAAAGGTGAGCTATCGAAGGAATTATCTTTAGTATCTTAGCTTAGCCAATAATTTCGTAACACTTTATTTGGACAGTCCATCTGTAGATGCTCTACAGCAGGGGTCTCCAGCCTTTTGTAACATGAGAGCTGCTTTAAGAAAATGTAACATGTCTCGAGCTACTCATTTTATTCTAGCTTTCAAATAGGCATATCTTTCTCTTCTCCTCACCCCTGCAACTCTTCCCCGGGTCCTTTGTGTACAAGAAAAGGTAGTGCACTAGGTTTTCTGTCAATATTTCGGGTAAAATAATGGTTAATAAACAACTCTAAGAGGGGCCCTATAAAATCAAATTATCTTTCATATTTTCCCAAATTATGTTTTCTCATTTTTGTTTTCCTGGTTTAAAACTCTAAAAATTACAATTGTTCTGGTTTTGCACACCAGCTTCAAACAGCTGAACAAAACATATTTTTGGTTATGGAAAGATATCTCATAGCAGTTTAGATGGTATAATGATTCTCTAAACTATACATTGCTTGTTTTGTCACATAAACCTAAACTGAACTATTTGAATTTTAGCAACCATGAAATGGCAGAGCGATTTCTGCATATTGCACCTTTAAATGTGCATCTAGGGAGTGAGGAATGTGCAGACTAATGTGCCAGTCTAGCAATGCTGCTACTGCTCATTTCATAGACACGTTTGCAAATACATTTTAGATACAAATTAAATACTTACTCATGATATACTTCTGCCAGGTAAGCCTACTTTGCAGTTAACATTTAATTGAGAAGGTTTTGGGGAAAGTATTTCAATCAACCCACAAGACGGTTATCACATCAACTGGCTACACTCGGAGTGATAGACAAACCACACAGACAGACAGATGCAAAAATGCTGGAAATAATTGGCAGATATTTTGTTAGGTTTGGCTTTTTAAGCCAATAGTGGCTAACCAGCGGTGTGATAATGTCAATGTTGCATTGATAAGGTAGTAGCTGGGAGCTTGCGGTGTCTGAAAGAGATTTGTTTATGACAGTTTGTGGTGGAACAAGTGAAAATTGCATATACTTTCAGAATTGTTTGGCAAGCTACTCATAGGTGGACTGCGAGCTACTGGTAGCTCGTGATCGACCTGTTGGAAACCCCTGCTCTACAGACTATCAGTAACATTTCAGCTAACTATCTACTAAACCTAACCCTAGACCTAACCCTAACCTTAACCCTTATTGTAATCCTTAACTTAACCCTTAACCTGACCCTAGCCCTAACCCTTACCTTAATCTTTACCCTAACCCCTTATTCTAAGCCTAACCCTAACCTTAGCAGGCAGATGCTCATCAACAGATATTTTGTTGATAGTATGACCATCTGTAGAGCATCTACAAATGGAAAATCTGGACATTTCCAAATAAAGTGTGACCAATAATTTAGCTTTAGGCATTTGGTATTTGAGAGTATGACGATTATCAACTAAAACACTGTTTAACACAGGGATTTGGCTACGGAAACATGACAACTGAGAACAATGTCGCAGTAGGGATACAATGGAAGAAAGAGAGAGAGACAAAAAACACAGGCTTGAATCCAATCCGTGTGGTGTTCCAGGAATGACTGAAATGTCAGGTACATCACCCTACTGTTCTAACTCAATGGCTGCTCAGTGACACGCTGGCTTCTCACTCTGTGCTCCCCTGGCTTAATGACTGCTTAAATGTCTGACGACAACCTGCTAAACTTCACTGGTTGCCTGGTTACCTGCTTGGAGCCCAAGCCGGCTGCTGCATGTGCGGTGGTTATTGTTATATTAGGTAGGCGAAGGATGAGGTGGAAGGAGACCTAGAAGGAACCTGATACCGCAGTAGAGACTCATAGTCAATAGGATAGTGAAGCTGCCCCCCCCCCCCAACTCTCATGTGGAAAAGTAGAGACCACTCTGTGTACCGCAAACAGGGCTCTCTTTCTTGTGTCTGTCTCTATTTCTAGGAGGAGAGTGAGCGAAGGAGAGTGTGAGAAGTGGAGAAAGCGAGAGAGATCCATAAAGAGGAGAAAGTAAAGAGGGAAAGATGGAGAGAGAGAGAGAGAGAGAGGGAGAGACAGTCGGTGAATGTGTGTGAGTGAGAGAGATTTGCTAATCCCATCAAAAGGTTTCAACCTCATTGAGCCTTAAATATCATAGATTGCAATGCATTTTGGATTTCCTGCCACTGTTAATTCAATAACAAAGGTTAAATCTGATATGTTTTGAATAGCAATTTCCATATCTAATGTGATCAATTTGACATTGCGGATTACCCTGTCTCCAGCAGTCGCAATACAATGTGATCTACTGTGCAATTCTCTACAATCAGATATGAAACCTTATCCCTAATCCAACCTCCCACCGGCTCTGCATGCAAAACCATAGCAACAACGGAGTCGGACAAGAAGCCATGTTTAATTCGATAGAAATCGAATCTATTCATTCTATTTCTATGTATAATTCCATCCCCAGCACCTCAGAATCCTTATGCGTTTCATTACACATTATGTCCTCAACCAAAGGGGGGTCCTTGCCAGCGTGTTTTAGCTGTGGTGGCCCTAAAATGCAAGAGCATGACTACCACTCTGCTCTCTATTAAAGACATGGTCACTTGATGCCATAATTGGGGCACATCTATACGTAAAGGGCATTTCCCAGCAATTAAATTAACCTCAGGAGACTGTAAGTGCAGCCGTTCAATCAAAGTATCAACAGGGAATGTTTGACACGGCATGTATGGGAATGTAATAACACGTTATAGAATGTTATATACTGTCTCTCTGGTTCCTAATGGGTACATGGGGCTACAGTTGCCGCTGCTTCTGACAATATTCATTAAACCATAGAGGGCAACACTTCTACATTAGCCAGTGGGAGTTACCGTTGAGGAGAATCGAGAAAAAGTAGCTCTGCATGTTTAAATAGAGGTAATTGCACATTATGGTGGCGGGGACAGCCTTTGCAAACCCTCAACACTCAATGCTCGACATCCATGTGTGTTTCGGGTCTGTGTCTGAATCCTTGAATGAATTGACTTGTCTATAAAAAAAAAAAACGCTGTAGCGAGAATTCACATAAAAAAGTAAATAAATAATTATAGAAAAGTGCAGCAGCACAGCTAGCGACATACACAATACATGGCTCTGCCGCAGCGAATAGAGTGGCCTGTTAATTATGGATGGGACATCCGTAAGCAACAGCAGTCCTCACACAAAACACTGAATACGGCGCATTAGAAGCTGTTAGAGACAGTAGAGGAAAAAGAGAGGAAATAGCAGGAGGGAAAGGGATATAGAGTAGAGTAAGGGAGAGAAGATTAATAAAGAAAGAGACACTGCATGAAAAAAGGCAAGCGAGGAAAAGAGCAAAAAGAAATTGAGAGCAATGATTTTGAGGAGAGTGAAAGATAGGGTGGGAGAGGAGGCGGATACTGCGAGAGGAGGCGGATACTGCGAGAGGAGGCGGATACTGCGAGAGAGAGAGAGAGAGAGAGAGAGAGAGAGAGAGAGAGAGAGAGAGAGAGAGAGAGAGAGAGAGAGAGAGAGAGAGAGAGAGAGAGAGAGAGAGAGAGAGAGAGAGAGAGAGAGAGAGAGAGAGAGAGAGAGAGAGAGAGAGAGAGAGAGAGAGAGAGAGACAAGGGAGAGAGACAAGGGAGAGAGACAAGGGAGAGAGACAAGGGAGGGAGAGAGAGAGAGAGAGACAAGGGAGAGAGACAAGGGAGAGAGAGACAAGGGAGAGAGAGAGAGAGACAAGGGAGAGAGAGAGAGACAAGGGAGAGAGAGAGAGAGACAAGGGAGAGAGAGAGACAAGGGAGAGAGAGAGACAAGGGAGAGAGAGGGAGAGAGAGAGAGAGAGAGAGAGAGAGACAAGGGAGAGAGAGAGAGAGAGAGAGAGAGAGAGACAAGGGAGAGAGAGAGAGACAAGGGAGAGAGAGAGAGAGAGAGAGAGAGAGAGAGAGAGAGAGACAAAGGAGAGAGAGAGAGAGAGAGAGAGAGAGAGACAAGGGAGAGAGAGAGAGAGAGAGAGAGAGAGAGAGAGAGAGAGAGAGACAAGGGAGAGAGAAATCAGCCCAATCTACTGTGCTGACAGAACAGCACACAGCAATGCAAGAGGAGTTTGCTGCTTACAACACGTAAGAGAACAATCAATAATGCATTAGATTGCCATAGAAAACATATGAAACAATAGGGTAAGTGTTATTTTCCTGGTAAATGCAGATGAAAAGGAACAGACTTCATAATGTATTAACCTTGCTTCGCTCCACCTGGCTTTTTCATATATATATATTTTTTAAGAACCATAATGATATGAATTGATTCATTCACACTTCCCTAGAATATGAATGTCCCTGTCATGCATGCAGCCATGAATGATGGCACAAAGAGTCGATGAGAGGAGCGAGGAAGATAGGAAACAGAGGAAGGGATGGCCGGAGGGAGAATGCGTAAGAGATGGGTGTCATAAGGAAATAAAGAGGGTATAGTGAGACGAAGGAGAGAGAGAGAAAGAGGGAAGAGAGAGATGGATGAGGAGATAAATGAGAGTAGCCTACAGAAGGGATGGAGAGAGCGAAAGACAGAACGTGTCTGAGACAGAACATGAGCGAGAAAGAGAGAGAAAGAGCAGGAGGGAGAGGTTTATGTAAGCCCGATTTGACTGCTGGGTCAGTGAATTGATGCAGACACATCAGGGCACAGGAATGTTGTGACCTCCTGCCCAGATGTTCCTAGTCAAGCTGAAATCCATGTAAAACACGGCACACTCGGTTAGCATTCCTTTAGAAGGCCACTCCTGTATTTCATTATCACAATGTCTTCCTTTTTTTTCTCCTTCTCTTGTTTTTTTTCACCCTCTAAAAGGAAGAAAAAGGTTGCCTTGTTACAAAGAGGGCGGGGAGTTATTGACCTAGCAGAAGGGTATCCTAGCTACCTAGCCACACTGTGATAGAATAACTGCAAACCAGACCCGTATGCAGGCGGTCTACAACACTCAAAACACATACGTCAGCCAAAGTGACACCCCAGTCAAACTAAACCGCCTCACAATACTAGAGAGAGCAAAAGAGCCGGATACGCTCCGGCGAGTGAAAATGATATCCTGGCATAGGCTACGCATGTCCTCATTTCCTTTTTCAATATCACATGGTGAGTGGCACTCCAAACCAAAACAGATCAATACAGCTAACTTGACACATATTAGCACCATAAAAGCAACATGACTACTGAGACTAGGCCTGTCAGGAGGCATTACGCAGGAGATAACACTAAGAGAGGGAGAAACATGACACATTTGAAAACAGAAAGAAAAAAAAGAAGAAAAAAATGACATATATATATATATATATATATATATATTGAGTCAATGTATTCTTACCTGTTTGTTGTACTTGTTGATGGTTTGACTGCTGTACTCAGAGCAGTGGTCAGATCCAAGGGAAATGTTATCTCCGGTGCCAACGAAGGTGTTGGCAGGGGGCAGGTCCTGAACAGCCTGATGCTTTTTCCCGGCCGTGGGCGACTGGGGGTGGAGCTGGACCGTGGGCAGTGGCGAGCTGGACTTGTAGTGCCGGGCCAGATCCGGGCTCCCGGGCCCTCCATTAACAGACCGGTACCGGCCCATCCCAGGGCTGTCCGACAGCTTCTCGTTGACACCATCGTAGCGCTGGCCGTTGGGCTTGGAGGCCTCAATGGTGACGATGCTGCTGTACAGTGGCTGTTTGGACTTCTTGTTCTTCTTGTCTTTCTTAGGCTTTTTGCCCTTGTCATGCTGCTGAGGGGTGAAAAAGTCCTCGTGGTCCTTCTTGCCTGCCTCATAGCCATTCTTGTTCTTGGGGCGGCAGTAACGGGCCATGACGACGATGAGGATGATGAGAATGACCGTCATGATGCCCGACACCACCCCGATGACGATGCTCAGCCGCTGCTTACCCAGGTCGTAGTTGGGGTCACCAGCGATGTTGGTATTGAGCGGCGTACCCAGGCTCTTGGCCACCTGGGCCTCTACGATGGTGGAGTTGGAGAGGGTCTCATTGACATAGACATGCACAAGGGTAGTGGTGCTCTGGGAGGGCTGCCCGCTGTCGTTCACCTGAACCACCAGTCTATGGAGGCCATAGTGTTTCTGCTCCAGCTTCCCCACCAGTGAGATGACCCCGCTGCCCCCGTCAATCTCAAACAGTTTGAAGGGGTTTCCGCCGATGATGCTGTAGCTCAGGTCAGCGTTGATCCCTGTGTCCGTATCAGTGGCTATGACGGTACGTACTACAGTCCTGATGTTGCTGGAGGGGGGCAGGAGGGTGTAAGAGCTGTTGATGGGGAAGGTGACGGTTGGCGGGTTGTCGTTCTCGTCCATCACAAAAAGTGACACAGTGGCTGTGGCGGATCTGGGTGGGTCTCCACCGTCCACGGCCTTGACCCTAAACGTGTATGAAGTCTTCTGCTCACGGTCAAATGACATGGTGGAGAAAATGGTTCCTGTGTCATTCTCAATGGAGAAGATATCCTCCTCTTCCTCGATGAAGAGGCTCATTTCAGCGTTCTGGCCCTGGTCAGCGTCAATGACGGTCACCATGCCAACGGGGCTGTTGGGTGTTAGGTTCTCTTTGACGTAGAAGGTGAACACATCCTGCATGAACTTTGGCTCATTGTCGTTCTTATCTGCCACCAGGACCACCACAGTGGCTGACCCCTGGAGAATGGGCATGCCCTTATCTTTAGCTATCACTTTGAACTCATACCTCTCTGTTTGCTCCCTGTCCAGAATGGTGTTTACTCTGATGTCACCACTGTCTGCATCAATGGAGAATATCCCATTTACAGAGGAGACGAGGGAGTAGGCGATTTCCGCATTCTTGCCACTGTCAGCATCGATTGCCCGCACTGTGGTCACCCTCTCGCCTGGGGCATTGTTTTCCAGAAAGGACACCTCCACCACGTTCTGGCTAAAGATGGGTGGGTTGTCGTTGAAGTCTCCCACCTTCACGATAAGCGAGTTATTACTGGCCAGGCTAGGGCTTCCTGAGTCCACAGCCACGATGACCACGTTGTACTCCTGTGTGGCCTCATAGTCCAGTGGGGCTGATGTATGGAGAAAGTATTTCTTCTTATTCATCTCACCCTCAATCTCACTGGCCGGTTTGAGCTGGAAGGGCACGTCACCCACCACAGTGCAGGTCACGATGCCGTTCTCGCCCTGATCGCGGTCTGACACCTGGACTAAGGCTATAGGCGTGTCCACCACTACATCCTCTGCCACGTTGGCCACTCCATCTTTCAAGAAAATGCGTCCGATCTTACGAATCTCGATAGCAGGCACGTTGTCGTTCTCATCTTTGATGTTGAGGACCACGGTGGCCTTGTCCATTTTGGGCGGCTGACCTCGGTCCCTCGCCATCACCGTGAAGCGTAGTTGACTCACCTCCTCGCGGTCAATACGATGGAGCACGCTCAGCCACCCCGAGCTCTCGTCCAGCCTCAGCAGCCTACGCACTGACTCTGTGGCCGCGCCGAATACGTACTCAATCTGACCGTTCACCCCGACGTCCGCGTCAGCTGCTTTCAGCTGCAGGATGGGGGCACCAGGGGAGCTGTTCTCTGGCAGGTCAGCCTCATACACAGCCTTCTCAAAGCGGGGGCTGTTGTCATTCACATCAGTGATCATCACCCTCAGGATGGCCTGGGAGGAGCGTGGGGGGTCGCCCCCATCCCTAACACGCAGGGTGAGCTCATAAGAGTCCCTCTGCTCCCTGTCCAGCGCTCCTTTAATGATGAGCTGCGGCTGTTTTTCCCCATCAGTTGTGTCAGCAACTTGCAGTTCAAAGACGCTGCTCCTGGCTGCCCCCTCATCAAATCTCCTGCTGTCCACTCCGTGTCCCCCTGAGTTCGAACCCAGGCGCCTGGAGCTCTCCCCGCTGTCCTGAATAAGCTCATATCTCTCAATTCCGTTCCTGCCAAAATCTCTGTCGGTGGCAGTGGGCAGGAGATAGAGAGTGCCAATCGGTCTGTTCTCCTCCACTGACAGTGTCAGAACAGGAGAGGGGAAAGACGGGGTGTTGTCATTTATGTCTAAAATAATGACTTTCCCCTCGAACAGGTCAACCCAGCTCTGAGCCGGTCCAATTACTGACACTTCAAAATCTATGAAACATTCGTTTTCATCAAATATCATTTGGCACTGCTGTAATTTTTCACGGTCTATCCGCCGTTCATTAGTGGTCAGCTCGCCTGTTATATTATCTATTTTGAAAAAATCTGAGCCGGACTCGAGGGTAAACGTCACCTCACCAGACCCGGCGACAATTCCGAGGTCTTTGGCTACGTTCCCTACCCTGACATCGGCGGGTCCCTCCTCAGCCAAGCGATATCGCAACACTTGCTTGGCATCGGGCTGATTCAGCAGCTGCAGGATGAGTAAACTGTAGCATATATAGTCCACTGCGCCAGTAGTCCTCATTGTTCCCCGCAATGTCTCAACTGGATTTTAAAGCCTTGAATCGAATGAGGATGACGTTTACTTGCTGCTATTGTTTTTGGAAAACATAATTTTCCTTCTCGGTGAATTTGAAGTCCTTCGTTTCAGGATGTGTAAGACTTCATACTCCGGACGCACACCAACACCGCTTCAACTGCAGTGAATAAGAGCAAGTGCACCCGCTATACTTTTCTTCATTTATTTTTTTTGTGGAGGGGGGATTATCCTCACCCCTTTTTTCCAGCAACGAATAAATGTTTCTTTAACAGTCCGTTCAGTCTGGTTATATCCTATGTCATGAATTCATAAGGATTCCGAATATCTTATCATGCCTGTAAAGAGAAAATGTCCAAAATGTTATCTTATTTTATTTTAATGTTGAATCAGTCCGAGTTTATTCTGTTAGACAAAAAAATAAAATCTCCCAGATTGATATAGAAGCGATGTAAATGGTCAAGATTCCTTCGAAGATATTTCCAACAGATTAGTGGCAATGAAATGCCCGCACAGATTCCCAAATTGTGATGATACAGTTAGGCTACTTTACAGAGCCACTCGTCTTCTTACCTTGAAGCAGCGTACAAGCAACACATTATGTGTCCAGTAGCCTATCCAAGCAGCATCCGTGCACTCTGATTTCTTCTCTACGTTCACTCACTTATAAGAAGCAGCCCGTAAGTAGTTAAGGTTAGTTCTCACAGTTCTCACAGTCGCAAGCAATACGGATAGATAAAAAAAACTGATAGTGAGGGAATAATAAAAAATGAAACAAACAAGGACAATTGTAATTCCCGATGTAGATAATTGGAAAATGTCGGTGAATTATTACGTGAGAATCCTCGTTCTTTTCCGCATTCTCAATCCAAGCGACCACTCTTCACATGCATGAACGCAGCGTGCGTTTGCAGCACCTATCTGCTGGACTGTGAGAGCGATTCACAATTGTGTCTCGCGCGCTCTCTCCACCTCTCCAGTTTCGTTCCCCAGCGCACGCAACTAGGGCTGAACTTGTTTGGTAGGTTTCTAGAGGGTAGGCGACGAAGTAGCCTATTTGTTCAAATGAGAGGGAGGGAAAGAGAGAGACGAGAGTCCTTTTTTCTCGTTAATAAAGGGATGATTTAACCAAATGTGACTCTGTACCACATGAAGAAAATGCAATTGCAATGCATCACACACTACCCATTCGAATGGTCTTAGTCAGGGTGCGGGGCGTGGGTATAGTGAGATGGCTTAGAAAAGATACACTCTAACATGAACCATTTTACGAGGATGCCGCTTGATTAATTCAATGTGTAAATTGCGTTATGGCTTAGCCTATAATGCGCCAATAGAAAATATTGGACTGCCGCATTTTACATGGTGGTGTTTTGTTCATTACACAGTCATACGATGTCTGTAGCCAGTAGACCGTGCTATGAAGACGGTGCTATGCAGCCCGTAATATATATTTCTCACTAAAGTTGAGATAGTTGCCGCTCATTTTCGAGTGATGGCTTGACTATTCCAACACGCCGGTTCCATTTTCGTTTGTATTTGTTGTCAAACTTTTACGCACGTAGGCTACGACAGCCTACAGTCCTATATCCAATGATATCTTTAACCGATGACTCTCCATCGTCCAGTCATTATGTAGCCTATTTCTACATAATTATTTGTTGGTTCAGTTAAGTATTATGACCAAACGAGGAGATATAGCCCCCTACGTGTAGGATTCTGAGCGCAGCGTTGAGGTTTCTCTCCGTGGTTACTGATATACATGTGTGCGGTCGCCCGTGGCTTTGTTCTCTCCGGGGAAGCGAGCTCAGTATTACCTAGTCCCTTATTATTTCCATGAATGCAGCCGAGACACCTCCGTGGATGGGCTAGTCAGAGCGTGCGACACTTGGACACTGCTCAACCCACCCAGAACTATCCCTGGCAGAGATGTGTGATGTTACAGTGGGTGGGCTATAGCCCATGGTGGGCAATTCAACTCCATACATTGGAGGGTAAAAACAAGTCTAGATCTAAAAACCTTCCCTGACAAAAATATATTTGATGCCAAAGCGGAATAATTTACATTAATCAACGCTAATATACGTGAGTGCACGCGTGCGCATCACTGCATGTGAATTCGTCCTCGCGTAAAGGTTTCCCCTCTCTCTCACTTAACACAGGGAGACCCGTATACTGTAGCCAACTGTGCTGTGCGTGCGGTGAAGGTATGGCATCGCAATAAAAGAAAAGGAGAAAGGCTGCGGCTGTAATTTTGAGGCTCCTCTGAATTCCAGCAGTGGTCAGTTCTTTGCTCTCTATCGCCCTCTGTCTTTGACTAATATTTATAATGACAATATTCTCTTCAGCTAATGTACATACAATACAGTGAGGTGTATTTTGGGATACTTTTTTGATGCACATTTCGGTTGTGTATATTAACATGCTTATTGAACTGACCAACATATATATTTATTTAGATATACAGTACCAGTCAAAAGTTTGGACACACCTACTCATTCAAGCGTTTTTCTTTATTTTAACTATTTTCTACATTGTATAATAATAGTGAAGACGTCAAAACTATGAAATCACACGTATGGAATCATGTAGTAACCAAAAAAGTGTTAAACTAATCAAAATATATTTTATATTTGAGATTCTTCAAAGTAGTCACCCTTTGCCTTGATGACAGCTTTGCACACTCTTGGCATTCTCTCAACCAGCTTCACGAGGTAGCCACCTGGAATGCATTTCTATTAACAGGTGTGCCTTGTTAAAAGTTATTTTGTCGAATTTATTTTCTTCTTAATGCATTTGAGCCAATCAGCTGTGTTGTAACAAGGTAGGGGTGGTATACAGAAGATAGCCCTATTTGGCAAAAGACCATATCCATATTATGGCAAGAACAGTCCATCATTACTTTAAGACATGAAGGTCAGTCAATATGGAAAATATCAAGAACTTTAAAAAAAAATTCAAGGGCAGTCGCAAAAACCATCAAGCATTATGATGAAACTGGCTCTCATGAGAACCGCCACAGGAAAGGAAGACCCAGAGTTACCTCTGCTGCAGAGGATAAGTCAACTTGTTTGGGCTAGGGGGCAGCATTTTCACGTGAAAATGAAAAGCGTAGCCAGAGTAAACTGCCTGCTACTCAGTCCCAGTTGCTAATATATATATATATTATTAGTAGATATGTGGATAGAAATCACTCTGAAGTTTCTAAAACTGTTTGAATGATGACTGTGAGTATAACAGCACTCTTATGGCAGGCGAAAACCTGAGAAGAATCCAACAAGGAAGTGGGATATCTGAGGTTTGTAGTTTTTCAACTCTTTGCCTATCGAATACACAGTGTCTATGGGGTCAAATTGCACTTCCTACGGCTTCCACTAGATGTCAAAAGTCTTTAGAACCTTGTTTGATGCTTCTACTGTGAAGTCGGGGCGAATGAGAGGGGATTGAGTAAGGTCTCTCCCAGAGAGCCACGAGCTGACAATGCGCGTTCACGTGAGAGTTAGCTTGAGTTCCATTGCATTGCTGAAGACAAAGGAATTCTCCAGTTGGACCATTATTGAAGATTTATGTTAAAAACATCCTAAAGATTGATCCTATACTTCGTTTGACATGTTTCTACGGACTGTAACGGAACTTTGTGACTTTTCATCTACTCCTAGTGATCGTGCGTCATGAATTTGGAATACTGGGCTAAACGCGCTAACAAAAAGGAGGTATTTGGACAAAATTATTAACTTTATCGAACAAATCCCCCAAAAATTGTGGAACTGGGATTCCTGGGAGTGCATTCTGATGAAGATCATCAAAGGTAAGTGAATATTTATAATGCTATTTCTGACTTCTGTTGACTCCAACATGGCGGATATCTGTTTGGGTTGTGTTGGTCTCTGAGTGCCGTACTCAGATTATTGCATGGTTTGCTTTTTCCGTAAAGTTTTTTTGAAATCTGAAACAGCGGTTGCATTAAGGAGAAGTATATATTTAATTATGTGAATAACACTTGTATCTTTTATCAATGTTTATTATGAGTATTTCTGTAAATTGATGTGGCTCTGTGCAAAATCACGGGATGTTTTGGAGGCAAAGCCAAATGTAAACTGAGGTTTTTGGATATAAATATGAACTTGATCGAACAAACATTAATTTATTGTGTAACATGTTGTCCCAGGAGTGTCATCTGATGAAGAATATTAAAGGTTAATGATACATTTTATCTCTATTTCTGCTTTTTGTGACTCCTCTCTTTGGTTGGAAAATCGCTGTATGCTTTCTGTGACTAATTGTTGACCTAACATAATGATATGTTCTGCTTTCGCCGAAAAGCCTTTTTGAAATCAGACACTGTGGTTGGATTAATTAAAACTTCTTGCCACTAGGGGGTGCCATTTCGACATAGTCCAGATTCGTCTCCAAATTAAACTGCCTCGTACTCAATTCTTGCTCGTACAATATGCATATTATTATTACTATTGGATAGAAAACACTCTCTAGTTTCTAAAACCGTTTGAATTATGTCTGTGGGTGAAACAGAACTCGACTTAGAGCGATTTTCCTATGTGTATGTCAGAATTCAGAATTGTACTGGCTGTTCTGAGATCTGTGTATTAATTTGCCTGTCCTCTATTGGTTGAGATGCACTGCATACGCCTTCCCCTGGGTGTCAGCGAATAGGGAGACTTGAAATGGAGTCTCTGTGTAATTCCCAAAGTTTATAAATTGATTGGAATCACGGTGGCCATTCTTTTGGATCTGCGCTCGGGCGCGAAGAGGAGCTTTGCATATCGTTGTGGAAGCTCTGGTTTTAGCTCCTTAGATAATTCCGGTCATGTTTTTATTCGATATAAGCTTTAAAGACATCATAATCTTGTTATTTTGAACCAAATTATTTCAGTTTATATCAGTTTATTGCGATTTTCTGGCATTTCTTTGTGACGCACTTTCAAGAGTTGGACACTTTCCCTGTACATGCCGAACGTTAGTGGCCATTTCGACAGGACAAGAGGACATCTTTCGACCAAAAGACGATTAGACCGGAGAAAGGACACATTGCCCAAGATTCTGATGGAAGCTCAGCTAATAGTAAGAACTATTTATGCTGATAAATCGTTGTTCTGTTGAAAAATGGTAAACGCATAAGCTGCCATTTTTTTTTGGGTAGCTTCGCTTTGGCGCAACTTGTATTGCGCAGTAAGGTTAATTTTAAAAATGTAATTCAGCGATTGCATTAAGAACTAATTTGTCTTTCAAATGCTGTCCATGCTGTATTTTTTAGTCAAGTTTATGATTATTTAATGATTAGACTAAGTCACTCTCCAAGATGGCGCCCAACATTTTCTGCCCAGTTTAGCTACTTTTCTCATTGTATAACCACGATTTTTTGTGGCTAAATATGCACATTTTCGAACAAACTCTATATGCATTGTGTAATATGATGTTACAGGACTGTCATCTGAAGAATTCTGAGAAGGTTAGTGAAAAAATTAATATATTTTGGTGGCGATAACGTTATCGCCCCTTTTGCATTGATTCAATGCTGGGGTGATGTTAGCTCATGTGGTATGCTAATATAACGATATATTGTGTTTTCGCTGTAAAACACTTAGAAAATCTGAAATATTGTCTGGATTCACAAGATCTGTGTCTTTCGATTGCTGTAGGCTGTGTATTTTTCTGAAATGTTTTAGGATGAGTATTTTGGTAATTGACGTCGGTCTCTGTAATTATTCCGGCTGCTTCCAACGCTATTTCAGATTGCAGCTGCAATGTACAACTGTGATTTATACCTGAAAAATGCAAATTTTTCTAAAAAAGAAAACATATCCTATACAATAAATATGTTATCAGACTGTCATCTTATGAAGTTGTTTCTTGGTTAGTGGCTATATATATCTTTATTTAGTCGAATTAGTGATAGCTACTGATGCAGGAAAAAAATGGTGGACAAAAAAAAGTTGTGTCTTTTGCTATGGTGGTTAGCTAATAGAAATACATATTTTGTCTTCCCTGTAAAACATTAAAAAAATCGGAAATGATGGCTGGATTCACAAGATCTGTATCTTTCATTTGGTGTCTTGGACTTGTGATTTCATGAACATTTGATTATATGATATCCCTGTGGCTTTAGGCTAGGCTATGCTAGTCAGCTTTTTTGATGGGGGGGATCCCGGATCCGGGTTTGTGACTCTATAAAGGACATCTTTCGACCGAGAATTGTATCTTTAAAATGGTGTCTAATACGTGTATGTTTGAGAAATTTGAAAAATGAGATCTCTGTTAATTGAATTTGGCTCCCTGCAATTTCATTGGCTGTTGGCGAGCGGAACCCCGTTCCTAGACAGGTTAATTATAGTTAACTGCACCTCAGATTGCAGCCCAAATAAATGCTTCAAAGAGTTCAAGAAACAGACACATCTCAACATCAACTGTTCAGAGGAGACTGCGTGAATCAGGCCTTCATGGTCGAATTGCTGCAAAGAAACCACTACTAAAGGACACCAATAATATGAAGATACTTTATTGGGCCAAGAAACACGAGTAATGGACATTAGACCGGTGGAAATCAGTCCTGTGGTCTGATGAGTCCAAATTTGAGATTTTTGGTTCTAACCGCCGTGTCTTTGTGAGACGCAGAGTAGGTGAACGGATGATCTCCGCATGTGTGGTTACCACCGTGAAGCATGGAGGAGGAGGTATGATGGGGTTGTTTTGCTGGTGACAATGTCAGTGATTTATTTAGAATTCATGGCACACTCAACCAGCATGGCTACTGCAGCATTCTGCAGCGATACGCCATCCCAACGGGTTTGCTCTTATTGGGACTATCATTTGTTTTTCAACATGACAATGACCCAAAACACACCTTCAGGCTGTGTAAGGGCTTTTTGACCAAGAAGGAGAGTAATGGAGTCCTGCAACCAATGACCTGGCCCCCACAATCACCCGACCTCAACCCAATTGATATGGTTTGGGATGAGTTGGACCGCAGAGTGAAGGAAAAGCAGCCAACAAGTGCTAAGCATATGTGGGAACTCCTTCAATACTTATTTTCCACCATAATCTGCAAATAAATTCATTAAAAATCCTACAATGTGATTTTCTGGATTTTTTTTCTCATTTGGTCTGTCATAGTTGAAGTGTACCTATGATGAAAATTACAGGCCTCTCTCATCTTTTTAAGTGGGAGAACTTGCACAATTGGTGGCTGACTAAATACTTTTTTGCCCCACTGTATATACTTGTGTTCTCTGTTTGTCTGTTGCCAGTTGGTCTTGTTTGTCAAGCTTACCAGCGTTTGTTCTGTCAGCTCCTGGTTTTTCCCAGCCTCTCTTCTTCTCGGCCTCCTGGTTTTGACCCTTACCTGTCCCATCTCTGTACCCACCTGCCTGACCACTCTGCCTGACCCTGAGCCTGACTGCCGACCTGTACCCATGCCCCTTCTCTGGATTATTGACCCATGCCTGCCTTTACCTGTCTCTTGCCTGCCCCTTGGACTATTAAACCATTGTTTATTCTACGTGTTTGGATCTGGGTCTTACCTTGATTCCTGATAGTGTCCAAACTTTTGACTGGTACTGTATGTAGGCCTAGTGGTAATTTTTCTCAGCCAAGGCCAGGTACAATTCCGACAATGTTTTGTAAAATTAATGCAGGTGATGATTACAAATGCATTCATTTTCTTTGCATAATAATGCAACAAAAAAAATGATGCATTTCTATCATTTCACAATGCAAAAATATGTCCATATGCCCTTTCTCAAACTGTATAAGATAGTGTAGAACAACAATTTCCATCTTGTAGAGTAAGTAAGTGGGTGAAATGGTGAGGTGAACACTAGTATAACAAACATATTTATTAATGGGATTCATATATTGCCTATACTATTTCGGGATTCAATACATCAGCTTTTCTCCTCTGGTTCTCTATAGGGACATGCTCACAGAGTAATTGATTACATAGATTATGACATAATCGTCAACCATCAGTGAACAGGAAATTGTCATGAAATCAGCCTTTTAACAGGAAACATGTACAAGTTATTTTATTTCAATTAACCAGAAGCAACAGTTACTCCCAAACGTAATGCCCATGACTCAAAGTATGCCATAAATCCATAGGGGGATAAACTAACGAAAAGCTACACACTTACATCCATCTCCTCTCAAAAAAATGTCCCATAACTTCTGCTCATTACCTCTATAGGAGGTATGTGTTATTGCAAAATAAACATTTTTGGTAAATAATACATGTACCAAGTTGCTTTGAAGTGAGGCACTGGTTCCTCTGATCCCACCGGCATCTGTATGCATGCTGCTGTTGCTGAGTGATACTAAGCTAAGGCAGTGGCACCAGGTGTTGGGACTTTACCTAGGCTAACTCACTCAGTTAATTATGGAGCCGACATTGCAGTTCGCTAAGTGCCTGCAAGAGAAGAAATCTTCCCCCATTTACATATCTGTGGCACCAAGCATAGACCTTCATCAATCAGTTTCAACTCCGATTCGTCAACCAGGGGATGTGTAGTGTGTAGTTTCGCTCTCTGTGTTTTCCCCAACACCCCACAGTTGAATGTTGTTCCCAAATGGATGCAGGTAAAATGTGTTGGAAGTGCTACAAGTGTGTAAAACTAGCAGAGAAGTGTTTCAAAGCTGACTTTCTTTGTCAGTAATACAGAAGGACATGTTGTCCATTTCATTTGTTATCGCATAACTCTAAATACATCTTTAAAAGACAAAATGCTTCTCACCTCTACATCCCATCCTCCCTATCCTGTTCATACACACCTCAGAGCAGCAGTCGACCATGATAGCATCAGTGTGGTGTAGCGGTGTAAGGCCGCTTTTACCATCAGCTATCGACAACAATGCACTCAGAGATGTCTAAAGCTGAAGAAAGTATGCAGGGACAAAGGATCATTCCTTTATGTGTGTGCTGTGTGTGAGAAGGGAATGGTGTTCTAATGTGTGTGTGTGTGTGTGTAGGCCCCACGTGTGTACTATATGTGCATGCATATATGTGTCTGCTCTACTTTGGTCTATTAGTCAGTGCATAGCAGAAGCATGACCATGTTGGCCCTGGGAAAAACACAACGAGCCAGCATGAAGGTGTAAAAGGTCTCTGAAGCAGCTAGCCTACTGTCAGGTAACTCTTTGTAGTGTAGCCTGAGAGCTAAACTGTCATGGCATTTCTGTCTTTGGAAGGAGAGGGGAGAGTCAACTAGCAGTGACTCAACACAGAGCTCCAAACCAGCTCTTCTGTGGAGCCACGGCTTCTCTCTCCAACTCCAACTCTCCCTCAAGCTAGGGCTATTTTGGGACTGTTGACGCCTTGTTCCACCCACCGCCCCTGTGTTCTCACAGAACTGTTGAAGATATCACTTGACAATATGCCTTGCATTCAACTGAGTTTCTGATCGTATGCTGTCTTATTGTGATTACGGTCAGTGGATGTGGTTAGATTAGATAGACTTTCTTACTTTGAGACCGAATGAAATTATTCCAGCCACAATAAACGAAATAACAGACACATCCGGGACGTTCGCAGGATGTATGCAGACCATGCTATTCTGATCTTCTGAAATAGATTACATTTTTTTCCTATCGTGTTTCTTTAGACCTGTCTAAAATAAATAATGGATTTATTGTGATGGTGTAGGCTATATTACATGGATTTATTATACTTTTTATGTACTGTAGATGTTCCAAAGGTCTGCACGCGTACTTTTACAATTCCGAGGCGCATATTGAAGATATTGGAAGAACTGTCCACATTTACTTTTCGTCAGCCAACAAGATGAGTAGGCCTAACGAACAGAAAAAGCACAAGCCTATGTCAATCTACTATCCCCCATAGTACAACAGTTGACCTATTATATTCTGTGCAAGAAAAAAATATTGCAAACATAGTCCGGGACAGTTGGAAGATTTATGATAAAAACATCTTAAAGATTGATTATGTACATCGTTTGACATGTTTCTACGAACTGTAATGGAACTTTATTGACTTTTCGTCTGGACTTAGTGCCCGCGCCTTGTGAATTTCGATTGGTGAACTAAACGTGCTGACATAAAGATGAACTTTATCGAAAAAAAACTAACATTTATTGTGGAACTGGGATTCCTGGGAGGCATTCTGATGAAGATCATCAAAGGTAAGTGAATATTTATAACGCTATATCTGACTTTTACTGACTCCACAACATGTCGGGTATCTGTATGGCTTGTTTTTGTGGCTGAGCACTGTACTCAGATTATTGCATGGTGTGCTTTTGCAGTGAAGCTTTTTGAAATCTGACACAGCGGTTGCATTAAGTAGAAGTATATATTTAATTCTATGCATAACACTTGAATCTTTCATCAAAGTTTATGGTGAGTATTTTTGTAAATTGATGTGGCTCTCTGAAAATTCGCCGGATGTTTTCAAGGCACAACTTTACTGAACGCACCAATGTAAACTGAGATTTTTGGATATAAATATGAACTTTATCGAACAAAACATACATGTATTGTGTAACATAAAGTCATATGAGTACCATCTGATGAAGATCATCAAAGGTTAGTGATGAATTTTATCTCTATTTCTGCTTTTTGTGACTCCTCTCTTTGGCTGGAAAATGGCTGTATGTTTTTTGTGACTAGGCGCTGACCTAACATAATCGTATGGTGTGCTTTCACTGTAAAGCCTTTTTGAAATCTGACACGATGGCTAGATTAACAAGAAGTTAAGATTTAATTTGGTGTATTGCACTTGTGAATATATGAAAGTTAAATATTTCTACAAAAAAAAATGAATTTCGCGCTCTGCCATTTCAGCGGATGTTGTTAATAAGAAGTTTTAACCTCTCTCCTTCCGTTTATCTATACAGATTGAAGTGGATTTAGCGAGTGACATCAATAAGGTATGATAGAGTTCACCTGGAATCATCTGGTCAGTCTATGTCATGGAAAGTGACCTTAAAACCTGTTATGGCTGCAGCCCGACGCCGGTACACCTATGACAACATCCAGCTCAAGTGCAGGGCGCGAAATTCAAAATCTATTTTTTTTAAATATTTAACTTTCACACATTAACAAGTCCAATACAGCATTTGAAAGATAAACATCTTGTCAATCCAGCCAACATGTCCGATTTTTTTAATGTTTTACAGAGAAAACACCACATATATTTATGTTAGCTCACCACCAAATAAAAAAGGAGGACAGACATTTTTCACAGCACAAGTAGGATGCAAGTAGCATGCACAAGCCAACCTAACTAACCTAGAACCAACCTAAATAACCTAGAAAAAACTACCTCAGATGACAGTCCTATAACATGTTACACAATAAATCTATGTTTTGTTCAAAAAATGTGCATATTTTAGCTATAAATCAGTTTTACATTACTGCTACCATCATAGCTACAGTCAGAAATCGCACGGGAGTAGCCAGAGAAAATACAGACACCAACGTCAACTACTAATTACACATCATAAAACATTTCAGAGAAATATATGGTGGATAGCTAATGAAAGAGAAAGATCTTGTGAATAGAGCCAATATTTCCGATTTTTCAAGTGTTTTACAGCGAAAACACAATATATCGTCATATTAGCTTACTACAATAGCTAACATCACAACAGCATTGACTCAAGGCAAACGGTAGCATAGCACAGTTCGACAGATATATGAAAAAGCATCCCAAATTGGGTCCTTATCTTTGTTGATCTTCCATCAGAATGTTCTCCAAGGGGTCCTTTGTTCAGAAATGTCTTTATTTCGATCCAGAACGAACAATTTCCCTCTTGAATTAGCAAGCACACTGGCAGTGCGACGCTAACCTCTCCATCTTGAAAAAATTATTGCGTCGCATCACGTCTAAAGTCCAGAATACATTTCAATAATATAATTAAACTATATTGAAATAACATACTTTAGGATGATATTGTGACATGTATCAAATAAAATCGAAGCCAGAGATCATTTTCACCTTTACAGAGTGTTTTCCAGGAGCCGAGTCCAGGTCCTACTTCGCGCCCAGAAAAATAAATAAAGTGCGCACACCTCACTCCAAGAGGTTGTGTTCAATCCCAGGTCGAGATAATCAAGTCATTTCTGCTCTCACTTCCGCATGACACCCAGAGGAAGGCGTATGACGTGTTTCTACAGTCCTAAGTGACATGCCCTTTTATAGACAAGGGCTTGAAGAGCGACATCGATTTTGGAAATCTCACTTCCGGATAGGAAATGGGCTGTAAAAAGAGTTCTGTTCCACTTAGAGAAATAATTAAAACGGTTTTAGAAACTAGAGACTGTTTTCTATCCAATAGTAATAATAATATGCATATTGTAAGAGCAAAAATTGATTAAGAGGCCGTTTGAAAATTTGCACATATTTTCCAGTTTTTCAATACGCCCCCTGCAGCCATAACAAGTTAATGTTTTGTACACTCAGTGCATAGATTACAGGAGCTGATGGTAATGTCAGGCTGTGGGTAACTGTTACATGGAATCAGGCGCAGGAGAGCAGAGATGAGTGTACAAGGTAGTTTACTCCACGAACTGCACCAGTATAAAACAAATACTAAAGGTGCGTGAAAATACCGGTCACTTGTAAATAACAGACATAAAAAAACGAACCCGGCAAACAATACCAGCCATAAAGATACAACCTGAACATAATAAACCAACACGCACACCAACATGGGGGAAACAGAGGGTTAAATAATGAACATGTAATTGGGGAATAGAAACCAGGTGTGTAGAAAACAAAGACAAAACAAATGGAAAATGAAAAGTGGATCGGCAATGGCTAGAAAGCCGGTGGCATCGACAGCCGAACGCCGCCCGAACAAGGAAAGGGACCGACTTCGGCGGAAGTCGTGACAGTACCTCCCCTTGACGCGCAGCTCCAGCAGCGCGCCGACACCGACCTCGGGGACGACCCGGAGGACAAGGCGCAGGGCGATCAGGACGGAGACGGTGGAACTCCCGCAGCATCGAGGTGTCCAATACGTCCTCCACCGGCACCCAGCATCTCTCCTCCGGACCGTACCCCTCCCACTCCTCGAGGTACTGAATGCCCCTCGCCCGACCCCTCGAATTCAGTATGGATTGAACTACATACGCCGGGGCCCCCTCGATGTCCAGAGGGGGCGGAGGAACCTCCCGCACCTCAGAGTCCTGGAGTGGACCAGCCACCACCGGCCTGAGGAGAGACACATGGAACGAGGGGTTAATACGATAACCGGGGGTAAGCTGTAACCTGTAACATACCTCGTTCAGTCTCCTCGGGACTTTGAATGGCCCCACAAACCGCGGGCCCAGCTTCCGGCAGGGCAGGCGGAGGGGCAGGTTTCGGGTTGAGAGCCAGACCCGGTTCTCCGGTGCGAACACCGGGGCCTCACTGCGGTGGCGATCTGCGCCGGCTTTTTGGCGCCTCACGGCCCGCTAAAGGTGCATATGAGCGGCGTCCCAGGTCTCCTCAGTGCGCCTAAACCAGTCGTCCACCACAGGAGCCTCGATCTGGCTCTGATGCCAAGGCGCCAGGACCGGCTGGTACCCCAGTACGCACTGGAAGGGGGAGAGGTTAGTGGAGGAGTGGCGGAGCGAGTTCTGGGCCATCTCTGCCCGGGGCACGAACGCCGCCCACTCCCCCGGCCGGTCCTGGCAATAGGACCGCAGAAACCTACCCACATCCTGGTTCACTCTCTCCACCTGCCCGTTACTCTACCCCCAGACGTTCCATGAACACCCTTCAGACCCTTGACGTGAACTGGGGACCTCGATCAGATACTATGTCCTCAGGCACCCCGTAGTGCCGGAAGACGTGTGTAAACAGGGCTTCCGCAGTCTGTAGGGCCGTAGGGAGACCGGGCAAAGGGAGGAGATGACAGGACTTAGAAAACCGATCCACAATGACCAGGATCGTGGTGTTACCCTGTGATGGAGGAAGATCCGTTAGGAATTCCACCGACAGGTGCGACCACGGCCGTTGAGGAACGGGTAAGGGTTGTAACTTCCCTCTGGGCAAATGCATAGGGGCCTTGCACTGGGCGCACACCGAGCAGGAGGAGTCATAAACCCTCACGTCCTTAGCTAAAGTGGACCACCAGTACTTCCCACTAAGACAGCGCACTGTCCGACCGATGCCCGGATGACCAGAGGAGGGTGACGTACAGGCCCAATAGATAAAACGGTCGCGGACAGCAGACAGACGCCCAGCTGGACATTGAGGGGGAGTGGGCACTGTACGTAACGCCCGCTCGATGTCCGCGTCCAGCTCCCACACCACCGGTGCCATCAGGCAAGAGGCCGGAAGTATGGGAGTGGGATCCATGGGCCGCTCCTCTGTGTTATATATCCGGGACAGTGCGTCTGCCTTAGCGTTCTGGGAACCTGGTCTGTAGGACAGGGTGAAGACAAAACGGGTAAAGAACATGGTCCACCTTGCCTGGTGAGGGTTCAGTCTCCTCGCCGTCCGGATGTACTCCAGATTGCGGTGGTCAGTCCAGATGAGAAAAGGGTGTTTAGCCCCCTCATGCCAATGTCTCCACACCTTCAAGGCCTTGACGTCAGCCAACAGCTCCCCGTCTCCCACGTCATAGTTTCGCTCCGCCGGGCTGAGTTTCTTAGAGAAGAAGGCACAGGGGCGTAGCTTTGGTGGCGTACCCGAGCGCTGAGAGAGCACGGCTCCTATCCCAGCCTCGGATGCTTCCACCTCCCCTATGAAAGCCAAAGAGGGATCCGGATGAGCCAGCACCGGAGCCAAGGTAAACAGAGCCTTCAGGTGACCAAAAGCCCTGTCCGCCCCAGCCGACCACTGCAAACGCACCGCTCCTCGCTTCAGCATTGAGGTAATGGGAGCCGCTACCTGACCAAAACCCCAGATAAACCTCCGGTAGTAGTTGGCAAACCCTAAAAACCGCTACACTTCCTTTACTGTGGTGGGAGTCTGCCAATTACGCACGGCTGAAATGCGGTCACTCTCCATCTCCACCCCTGAAGTGGAAATGTGGTACCCTAGGAAAGAGACGGACTGTTGAAAAAACAGGCATTTCTCAGCCTTGACGTACAGGTCATGCTCCAACAGTCGACCAAGCACCTTGCGCACCAGGGACACATGCTCTGCGCGTGTAGCAGAGTATATCAGAATGTCATCGATATACACCACTATACCCTGCCCGTGCAGGTCCCGGAAAATCTCGTCTACAAAGGCCTGGAAGACTGATGGAGCATTCATCAACCCGTACGGCATGTCGAGGTAGTCATAGTGCCCTGAGGTTGTACTAAATGCCGTCTTCCACTCGTCCCCCTCCCGGATACGCACCAGGTTGTAAGCGCTCCTGAGATCCAATTTTGTGAAGAAGCGCGCCCCGTGCATTGACTCGATCGCACTGGCGATGAGAGGCAGCGGGGTAACTGTACCTCACAGTGATTTGGTTGATGCCTCGATAGTCAATACAGGGGCGCAGACCTCCATCCTTCTTCAAAAAAAAAAGAAACTACCCCTGCCCCAGAGATTCGGGGACATATGTTTCCATAGCCGCCGTCTCATCTTGCGACAGGGGATACACGTGACACCTGGGAAGTGCTGCGTCTACCAGGAGATCTATCGCACAATCCCCCCGTCGATGGGGTGGTAATTGAGTCGCCTTCTTTTTACAGAAGGCGAGAGCCAAATCGGCATATTCAGAGGGGATGCGCACGGTGGAGACCTGGTCTCGACGTTCCACTGTAGTAGCACTGACGGAAAAACCTAAACACCTCCCCGAGCACTTTCATGAGAACCCTCTGTTGCCACGAAATTGTGGGGTCATGACAGGCCAACCAGGGTAGGTCCAGCACCACGGGAAACGCAGGCGAATCAATAAGGAAGAGACTGATTCTCTCCTTGTGACCCACCTGTGTAACTATGCCCAGTGGAGCGGTGGCCTCCCTAATTAGCCCTGACCCTAATGGTGGACTATCTAGGGCGTGCACAGGGAAAGGCATATCCACAGGAACAATGGGGGTCCCTAAAATATGGCCAAATGATCTGTCAATAAAATTCCCAGCTGCGCCTGAATCTATGAGTGCCTTATGCTGGTAATTCGGGGGAAAATCAGGAAAATTAATAAACACAAACATGTGAGCAACAGGGGGCTCTGGGTGAGCCTGGTACCAACTCACCTGGGGTGACACGAGAGTGCCGTGCCTGCTGCCTCGACTCCTAGAGGAACCTCCCCAGCACTGACCGGCAGTGTGCCCTCTGCGGCCACAGATGGTGCATGGATCGGCCCCTCCTCCGGTCGCCCTAAGTGCAGCACCTCCCAGCTCCGTGGGAATTGGAGCGGTGGTGCTAGGGGATGGAATCGACAGACCAGCAGGTTATCCAAACTTATGGACATGTCCACCAGCTGATCGAAGGTCAGAGTTGTGTCCCTACAGGCCAACTTCCGACGGACGTCCTCACGTAAACTACAACGGTAGTGATCGATCAGGGCCCTGTCGTTCCACCCCGCGCTGGCGGCCAGAGTCCGGAAGTCCAATGCGAACTCCTGTGCGCTCCTCGTCTCCTGCCTCAGGTGCACGAGACGTTCACCCTCAGGCGGGTGGACGAAAACTGCCCTGAAGCGGCGGGTGAAATCCTTGATTTTGGTCCAGCACCGCTCCTCCTTCCTCCCATACGGCGTTGGCCCAATCCAGGGCTTTCCCTGAGAGACAGGAGACGAGGGCAGACACGCTCTCGCGGCCCGAAGGAGCCGGGTGCATGGTTGCCAGGTAGAGTTCCAGTTGGAGTAGGAAACCCTGACATCCCATCGTACTCCTTCGGAAGGGAGAGCTGAATCCCACTGGAACCGGGTGAAGGAGGGGTGATCAGTGGTGTCCTTGATGGTGCTGGTGGAGGCGCTGGAGGAACTTCTCTTCTCTCCCAGTGCTCCATCGTCTGTAGGACGCGATCCATGGCGGTGCCGAGATGGACGCATTCCTCAACCCCTAGTACCGGTATAACTGCTCCTGCTGACTCCATTTGAGGTGCGTGTTTCTGTCAGGCTGTGGGTAACTGGTGTATGGAATCAGGCGCAGGCGCAGGAGAGCAGAGATGAGTGTACAAGGTAGTTTATTCCACATACTGCACCAGTATAATACAAATACTAAAGGTGCGTGAAAATACCGCTCACTCGTAAATAACGGGCATGAAAATGAACCCGGCAAACAATACCAGCCATAAAGATACAACCTGAACATACATTTACATTTACATTTAAGTCATTTAGCAGACGCTCTTATCCAGAGCGACTTACAAATTGGTGCATTCACCTTATGACATCCAGTGGAACAGCCACTTTACAATAGTGCATCTAAATCTTTTAAGGGGGGGGGGGGGGTGAGAAGGATTACTTTATCCTATCCTAGGTATTCCTTAAAGAGGTGGGGTTTCAGGTGTCTCCGGAAGGTGGTGATTGACTCCGCTGACCTGGCGTCGTGAGGGAGTTTGTTCCACCATTGGGGTGCCAGAGCAGCGAACAGTTTTGACTGGGCTGACCGGGAACTGTACTTCCTCAGTGGTAGGGAGGCGAGCAGGCCAGAGGTGGATGAACGCAGTGCCCTTGTTTGGGTGTAGGGCCTGATCAGAGCCTGGAGGTACTGAGGTGCCGTTCCCCTCACAGCTCCGTAGGCAAGCACCATGGTCTTGTAGTGGATGCGAGCTTCAACTGGAAGCCAGTGGAGAGAGCGGAGGAGCGGGGTGACGTGAGAGAACTTGGGAAGGTTGAACACCAGACGGGCTGCGGCGTTCTGGATGAGTTGTAGGGGTTTAATGGCACAGGCAGGGAGCCCAGCCAACAGCGAGTTGCAGTAATCCAGACGGGAGATGACAAGTGCCTGGATTAGGACCTGCGCCGCTTCCTGTGTGAGGCAGGGTCGTACTCTGCGGATGTTGTAGAGCATGAACCTACAGGAACGGGCCACCGCCTTGATGTTAGTTGAGAACGACAGGGTGTTGTCCAGGATCACGCCAAGGTTCTTAGCGCTCTAAGAGGAGGACACAATGGAGTTGTCAACCGTGATGGCGAGATCATGGAACGAACGGGCAGTCCTTCCCCGGGAGGAAGAGCAGCTCCGTCTTGCCGAGGTTCAGCTTGAGGTGGTGATCCGTCATCCACACTGATATGTCTGCCAGACATGCAGAGATGCGATTCGCCACCTGGTCATCAGAAGGGGGAAAGGAGAAGATTAGTTGTGTGTCGTCTGCATAGCAATGATAGGAGAGACCATGTGAGGTTATGACAGAGCCAAGTGACTTGGTGTATAGCGAGAATAGGAGAGGGCCTAGAACAGAGCCCTGGGGGACACCAGTGGTGAGAGCACGTGGTGAGGAGACAGATTCTCGCCACGCCACCTGGTAGGAGCGACCTGTCAGGTAGGACGCAATCCAAGCGTGGGCCGCGCCGGAGATGCCCAACTCGGAGAGGGTGGAGAGGAGGATCTGATGGTTCACAGTATCGAAGGCAGCCGATAGGTCTAGAAGGATGAGAGCAGAGGAGAGAGAGTTAGCTTTAGCAGTGCGGAGCGCCTCCGTGATACAGAGAAGAGCAGTCTCAGTTGAATGACTAGTCTTGAAACCTGACTGATTTAGATCAAGAAGGTCATTCTGAGAGAGATAGCGGGAGAGCTGGCCAAGGACGGCACGTTCAAGAGTTTTGGAGAGAAAAGAAAGAAGGGATACTGGTCTGTAGTTGTTGACATCGGAGGGATCGAGTGTAGGTTTTTTCAGAAGGGGTGCAACTCTCGCTCTCTTGAAGACGGAAGGGACGTAGCCAGCGGTCAGGGATGAGTTGATGAGCGAGGTGAGGTAAGGGAGAAGGTCTCCGGAAATGGTCTGGAGAAGAGAGGAGGGGATAGGGTCAAGCGGGCAGGTTGTTGGGCGGCCGGCCGTCACAAGACGCGAGATTTCATCTGGAGAGAGAGGGGAGAAAGAGGTCAGAGCACAGGGTAGGGCAGTGTGAGCAGAACCAGCGGTGTCGTTTGACTTAGCAAACGAGGATCGGATGTCGTCGACCTTCTTTTCAAAATGGTTGACGAAGTCATCTGCAGAGAGGGAGGAGGGGGGGGGGGGAGGAGGATTCAGGAGGGAGGAGAAGGTGGCAAAGAGCTTCCTAGGGTTAGAGGCAGATGCTTGGAATTTAGAGTGGTAGAAAGTGGCTTTAGCAGCAGAGACAGAAGAGGAAAATGTAGAGAGGAGGGAGTGAAAGGATGCCAGGTCCGCAGGGAGGCGAGTTTTCCTCCATTTCCGCTCGGCTGCCCGGAGCCCTGTTCTGTGAGCTCGCAATGAGTCGTCGAGCCACGGAGCGGGAGGGGAGGACCGAGCCGGCCTGGAGGATAGGGGACATAGAGAGTCAAAGGATGCAGAAAGGGAGGAGAGGAGGGTTGAGGAGGCAGAATCAGGAGATAGGTTGGAGAAGGTTTGAGCAGAGGGAAGAGATGATAGGATGGAAGAGGAGAGGGTAGTGGGGGAGAGAGAGCGAAGGTTGGGACGGCGCGATACCATCCGAGTAGGGGCAGTGTGGGAAGTGTTGGATGAGAGCGAGAGGGAAAAGGATACAAGGTAGTGGTCGGAGACTTGGAGGGGAGTTGCAATGAGGTTAGTGGAAGAACAGCATCTAGTAAAGATGAGGTCGAGCGTATTGCCTGCCTTGTGAGTAGGGGGGGAAGGTGAGAGGGTGAGGTCAAAAGAGGAGAGGAGTGGAAAGAAGGAGGCAGAGAGGAATGAGTCAAAGGTAGACGTGGGGAGGTTAAAGTCGCCCAGAACTGTGAGAGGTGAGCCATCCTCAGGAAAGGAGCTAATCAAGGCATCGAGCTCATTGATGAACTCTCCGAGGGAACCTGGAGGGCGATAAATGATAAGGATGTTAAGCTTGAAAGGGCTGGTAACTGTGACAGCATGGAATTCAAAGGAGGCGATAGACAGATGGGTAAGGGGAGAAAGAGAGAATGACCACTTGGGAGAGATGAGGATCCCGGTGCCACCACCCCGCTGACCAGAAGCTCTCGGGGTGTGCGAGAACACGTGGGCGGACGAAGAGAGAGCAGTAGGAGTAGCAGTGTTATCTGTGGTGATCCATGTTTCCGTCAGTGCCAAGAAGTCGAGGGACTGGAGGGAGGCATAGGCTGAGATGAACTCTGCCTTGTTGGCCGCAGATCGGCAGTTCCAGAGGCTACCGGAGACCTGGAACTCCACGTGGGTCGTGCGCGCTGGGACCACCAGATTAGGGTGGCCGCGGCCACGCGGTGTGGAGCGTTTGTATGGTCTGTGCAGAGAGGAGAGAACAGGGATAGACAGACACATAGTTGACAGGCTACAGAAGAGACTACGCTAATGCAAAGGAGATTGGAGTGGCAAGTGGACTACGCGTCTCGAATGTTCAGAAAGTTAAGCTTACGTAGCAAGAATCTTATTGACTAAAATGATTAAGATGATACAGTACTGCTGAAGTAGGCTAGCTGGCAGTGGCTGCGTTGTTGACTTTGTAGGCTAGCTGGCAGTGGCTGCGTTGTTGACACTACACTAATCAAGTCGTTCCGTTGAGTGTAATAGTTTCTACAGTGCTGCTATTCGGGGGCTAGCTGGCTAGCTAGCAGTGTTGATTACGTTACGTTGCGTTAAAAGAACGACAATAGCTGGCTAGCTAACCTAGAAAATCGCTCTAGACTACACAATTATCTTTGATACAAAGACGGCTATGTAGCTAGCTATGTAGCTAGCTACGATCAAACAAATCAAACCGTTGTACTGTAATGAAATGAAATGAAAATGTGATACTACCTGTGGAGCGAAGCGGAATGCGACCGGGTTGTTGAGTGCGGAAGTTCTATTCGGTAGACGTTGGCTAGCTGTTGGCTAGCTAGCAGTGTCTCCTACGTTAAGGACAACAAATAGCTGGCTAGCTAACCTCGGTAAATTAAGATAATCACTCTAAAACTACACACTCTAAACTACACAATTATCTTGGATACGAAGACAGCAAAGGCAACTATGTAGCTAGCTAACACTACACTAATCAAGTCGTTCAGTTGAGTGTAATAGTTGCTACAGTGCTGCTATTCGGTAGACGGTGGACGTTTGCTAGCTGGCTAGCTGCTGGGCAGATAGCAGTGTAGACTGCGTTAGGACGACGAAATACGATAATTACGCAATTATCTTTGATACAAAGACGGCTATGTAGCTAGCTAAGAAGAAATTGCTAAGATTAGACAAATCAAACCGTTGTACTATAATGAAATGTAATGAAATGTAATGAAAAGTTATACTACCTGCGGACCAAAGTGCGACCGCTCGCTCCAACCCGGAAGTAAAAAAAAAAAGAAGTTTTTAATAATAAACATAATAAACAAACACGCACACCAACATGGGGGAAACAGAGGGTTAAATGATGAACATGTTTTTGGGGAATAGAAACCAGGTATTTAGAAAACAAATGGAAAATGAAAAGTGGATCGGCAATGGCTAGAAAGCCGTTGACGTCGACCGCCAAACGCCGCCCGAACAAGGCGAGGGACCGACTTCGGCGGAAGTCGTGACAGGTAATGAATAATATAATGTAATATACTGTATTATAACAGATAATCAATGATATATAAATGCATACAGTAGCTGGCAACAATTCTCATACTCCCGTCTTTGTTTGCAATCCACACAAAAAACAAAGACAACATTAAAAAACTTTTTTTTTTACAACACACAGACAACATAGTAAAAAATGTTCATAAAATTATACCGTTTTCTTAGCTAGCTAAGTTGTTTACCTGTTGCTAGGCAGTTGCTAGGGACATTCCTGAAAGAAGCTAGCTAGCTAACAAGGAGTGTCTAGTTGGCAGAAGAGAAGAAGGGACAAAGAAGGGACAAAGTGGGACAAAATAAGGACAGAAGAAAAGGGAAAGGGGACATTAAGGTGAAGCAGTCCTCTAAAGACACAAAAGACAATAATACAAGAAACAACACTTCTATTGCCTCTCCCTCTACGATACGCACTTCCGGTTTGGTTTGGAGCGAGTAGTTGCATTCCGCTTTGCTCCACAGGTAGTATTACAGGTAGTATTACATTTCATTTCATTACAGTACAACAGTTTGATTTGTTTGATCTTAGCTGGCTACATAGCCGTCTTTGTATCCAAGATAATTGTGTAGTCTAGAGTAATTGTCGAGGTTACCTAGCCAGTTAGAGGTTACCTAGCCAGCTACACTTTCAAACAAAGTCAACAACGCAGCCACTGCTAGCTAGCCTATTTCACCAGCCAGCAGTACTATATCATTTTAGTCAATAAGATTTTTTTGCAACGTAAGCTTAACTTTCTGAACATTCGAGACGTGTAGTCCACTTGTCATTCCAATCTCCTTTGCATTAGCGTAGCCTCTTCTGTAGCCTGTCAACTATGTGTCTGTCTATCCCTGTTCTCTCCTCTCTGCACAGACCATACAAACGCTTCACACCGCGTGGCCGCTGCTACTCTAACCTGGTGGTCCCAGCGCGCACGACCCACGTGGAGTTCCAGGTCTCAGGCAGCCTCTGGAACTGCCGATCTGCGGCCAACAAGGCAGAGTTCATCTCAGCCTATGCTTCCCTCCAGTCCCTCGACTTCTTGGCACTGACGGAAACATGGATTACCACTGATAACACTGCTACTCCTACTGCTCTCTCCTCGTCTGCCCACGTGTTCTCGCACACCCCGAGAGCTTCTGGTCAGCGGGGTGGTGGCACTGGGATCCTCATCTCTCCCAAGTGGACATTCTCTCTTTCTCCCCTGACCCATCTGTCTATCGCCTCCTTTGAATTCCATGCTGTCACAGTTACCAGCCCTTTCAAGCTTAACATCCTTATCATTTATCGCCCTCCAGGTTCCCTTGGAGAGTTCATCAATGAGCTTGACGCCCTGATAAGTTCCTTTCCTGAGGATGGCTCACCTCTCACAGTTCTGGGTGACTTTAACCTCCCCACGTCTACCTTTGACTCATTCCTCTCTGCCTCCTTCTTTCCACTCCTCTCCTCTTTTGACCTCACCCTCTCACCTTCCCCCCCTACTCACAAGGCAGGCAATACGCTTGACCTCATCTTCACTAGATGCTGTTCTTCCACTAATCTCATTGCAAATCCCCTCCAAGTCTCCGACCACTACCTTGTATCCTTTTCCCTCTCGCTCTCATCCAACACTTCCCACACTGCCCCTACTCGGATGGTATCGCGCCGTCCCAACCTTCGCTCTCTCTCCCCCGCTACTCTCTCCTCTTCCATCCTATCATCTCTTCCCTCTGCTCAAACCTTCTCCAACCTATCTCCTGATTCTGCCTCCTCAACCCTCCTCTCCTCCCTTTCTGCATCCTTTGACTCTCTATGTCCCCTATCCTCCAGGCCGGCTCGGTCCTCCCCTCCTGCTCCGTGGCTCGACGACTCATTGCGAGCTCACAGAACAGGGCTCCGGGCAGCCGAGCGGAAATGGAGGAAAACTCGCCTCCCTGCGGACCTGGCATCCTTTCACTCCCTCCTCTCTACATTCTCCTCTTCTGTCTCTGCTGCTAAAGCCAATTTCTACCACTCTAAATTCCAAGCATCTGCCTCTAACCCTAGGAAGCTCTTTGCCACCTTCTCCTCCCTCCTGAATCCTCCTCCCCCTCCTCCCCCCTCCTCCCTCTCTGCTGATGACTTCGTCAACCATTTTGAAAAGAAGGTCGACGACATCCGATCCTCGTTTGCTAAGTCAAACGACACCGCTGGTTCTGCTCACACTGCCCTACCCTGTGCTTTGACCTCTTTCTCCCCTCTCTCTCCAGATGAAATCTCGCGTCTTGTGACGGCCGGCCGCCCAACAACCTGCCCGCTTGACCCTATCCCCTCCTCTCTTCTCCAGACCATTTCCGGAGACCTTCTCCCTTACCTCACCTCGCTCATCAACTCATCCTTGACCGCTGGCTACGTCCCTTCCGTCTTCAAGAGAGCGAGAGTTGCACCCCTTCTGAAAAAACCTACACTCGATCCCTCCGATGTCAACAACTACAGACCAGTATCCCTTCTTTCTTTTCTCTCCAAAACTCTTGAACGTGCCGTCCTTGGCCAGCTCTCCTGCTATCTCTCTCAGAATGACCTTCTTGATCCAAATCAGTCAGGTTTCAAGACTAGTCATTCAACTGAGACTGCTCTTCTCTGTGTCACGGAGGCGCTCCGCACTGCTAAAGCTAACTCTCTCTCCTCTGCTCTCATCCTTCTAGACCTATCGGCTGCCTTTGATACTGTGAACCATCAGATCCTCCTCTCCACCCTCTCCGAGCTGGGCATCTCCGGCGCGGCCCACGCTTGGATTGCGTCCTACCTGACAGGTCGCTCCTACCAGGTGGCGTGGCGAGAATCTGTCTCCGCACCACGTGCTCTCACCACTGGTGTCCCCCAGGGCTCTGTTCTAGGCCCTCTCCTATTCTCGCTATACACCAAGTCACTTGGCTCTGTCATATCCTCACATGGTCTCTCCTATCATTGCTATGCAGACGACACACAATTAATCTTCTCCTTTCCCCCCTCTGATAACCAGGTGGTGAATCGCATCTCTGCATGTCTGGCAGACATATCAGTGTGGATGACGGATCACCACCTCAAGCTGAACCTCGGCAAGACGGAGCTGCTCTTCCTCCCGGGGAAGGACTGCCCGTTCCATGATCTCACCATCACGGTTGACAACTCCATTGTGTCCTCCTCCCAGAGTGCTAAGAACCTTGGCGTGATCCTGGACAACACCCTGTCGTTCTCAACTAACATCAAGGCGGTGACCCGTTCCTGTAGGTTCATGCTCTACAACATTCGCAGAGTACGACCCTGCCTCACGCAGGAAGCGGCGCAGGTCCTAATCCAGGCACTTGTCATCTCCCGTCTGGATTACTGCAACTCGCTGTTGGCTGGGCTCCCTGCCTGTGCCATTAAACCCCTACAACTCATCCAGAACGCCGCAGCCCGTCTGGTGTTCAACTTTCCCAAGTTCTCTCACGTCACCCCGCTCCTCCGCTCTCTCCACTGGCTTCCAGTTGAAGCTCGCATCCGCTACAAGACCATGGTGCTTGCCTACGGAGCTGTGAGGGGAACGGCACCTCCGTACCTTCAGGCTCTGATCAGGCCCTACACCCAAACAAGGGCACTGCGTTCATCCACCTCTGGCCTGCTCGCCTCCCTACCTCTGAGGAAGTACAGTTCCCGCTCAGCCCAGTCAAAACTGTTCGCTGCTCTGGCACCCCAATGGTGGAACAAACTCCCTCACGACGCCAGGTCAGCGGAGTCAATCACCACCTTCCGGAGACACCTGAAACCCCACCTCTTTAAGGAATACCTAGGATAGGATAAAGTAATCCTTCTAACCCCCCCCCCCTTAAAAGAGTTAGATGCACTATTGTAAAGTGGTTGTTCCACTGGATATCATAAGGTGAATGCACCAATTTGTAAGTCGCTCTGGATAAGAGCGTCTGCTAAATGACTTAAATGTAATGTAAATGTAACATTATGGTTGACCAGTCAAAAACAGCTGATATGTGACCCGTTTCAGGAAACTAGGCATATGTCGCAAGTCACTACTTCACAGGAGAGCTGATTTGAAAGTAAACTTGTTTTTGGCAGAAATGCCTTAATAACAAACTTGTTATATGCCATATGTAAATACGAATAAAATTGTCAAATTACTAGCCTAGTTGGTTTAGCCAAAGAAAAAGACAGCAACCTGATTGGCTGAGACAATGAGTGGGCTGGACATGCCGTTCTGCCATATAGTATGCTTCTGTCTATTTGAGCTGGTCAGTGTGTCTAGGTAATCCTGTCTAATGCTACTTAATTTGTTTTATTGTGTATTAAAACTGCATAAGTGTTGCTCTCCACTTTTTGGAGGACTGAGTTTTGAAATCAATGTAATTCAAATATGATAGCTAAGGAGATGGAGAAAACACCTGTCTCCAGATTACATCTTCAAACTAAGGGCAACCATGGCATCCGACAGGAGACACGTCCAACCATGAATGATGTATACAGGTAAGATAGTCTAGCTAGCTCCATTTTCAGATATTACACGTTTCTAATTTTGACAGAAAGAGACATTTGCTTGGCTAGCTATAGCCTAATGTTAGCTAGCTAGCATTGAACCTGGTTGGTTAGCTACCCGCAGATTCATGCAGGGAGTAACATCATGAGTTGTGATTATGGTTCATTGTTTACCTAGCTAGCTAGCTAACGTTAGCTGGCTTGCTAGCTAATGTTACGTGTATGACCTTATTATTTGTATCGCAGAGCTATTTGCTTGGCTAGCTATAGCCTAATGTTAGCTAGCTAGCATTGAACCTGGTTGGTTAGCTACCTGCAGATTCATGCAGGGAGTAACATCATGAGTTGTGATTATGGTTCATTGTTTACCAAGCTAGCTGTCTTAACAAAAGACTCCACTATGCAAGTAACCATTTCGGGTGCGTTTGTAAATTCAGTCTGGCCATCTACTCTAATTTCAGAGCACTCTCATCTGAGTGTGCCAGAGAGCGCAGAATAACTGATGAATTTACGAATGCTCAACACTGGCCATTGAATATGGCCAGTGTCAGTAAACTCATCAGCCAGAGCGTCCGGTGTGAACTCTGAACGGAAACACTCGGAATTTCCGAACGGATAATCTGACAGCACAGTTGCAGTCACCAACGCTCTGGATAACATAACATAAGAGTAGATGTGGTTAAACTACAGGCATTTTTTGTCATTTCATAATACCAGTGTCAACACATGCAACAGCCACAGCCCCACCCTCCCCGCATCTCTCCTCTCCCTCTGTTAGCAGGGCTTGTCAGAAAAAGCCCCTGATAAAAACAATGCTCCGGCTTATTCCTCCCAAATTACCCAGTCAGAGAGGGTAACACTAGAGGCATGATTAAGAATCCGGAGGAAGGAATAATGCCGATGAATTACCCTCCCCTTCCTGTGATCTAAGAATGTGCAAAGCATACTAAATCTGCCTGTGTCAACTGCTGTCTGTTACTTGTATGCATTAAAGCTGGGTGGCAGACATGCCCGGGAGTCAGTCAGTCAGGAGCAGTTTGGTTGGGCTCCCATTTTTGTGTCAGAGAAGCTTGCCACCCAATTGTTTCTGTGGATTTAGTGTATCTACAGCAAATAGTGTCAACGTGACAGTGTGTGACAGTGTGTGTGTGTGACAGTGTGTGGGTGTGTGTGGTTGTGTGATGTGTTTAAGGTGTGTACAGTCCCACTGTTTGGTATAAAATAAGAAGACAACAGCTCAGTGATTCTGAGCTCCCTGTCAAAAACATGGGGCATGAGAATGAAAGAGGAAAGAAAACACCCAGCCAGCCTCGAGATATATCTATATTTCCCAGCTCACCTCAACGCTTCCCTGAAGCAGGTATGAAACTTCAAAATGGCTCCCACCATTCACATCGTAGTTGGTTCTCCTTGTCCTCCTCCCTCTCTCACAATCTTCACTTTTCTCCCTCTCCCTCTTTCTATCTATCTCACACCCCCGATTGGGCACTCTGCCTAGCTGAGGTATCTGCAGTCATTCTTAGGCCCATTTTTTCGCTAAAACATCATGTCTATCTCCATATCCTGGGCAACTGCAATATACAGTGGGGTCTGAAATATTTACACCCTTGATAAAGATGATCAAAATGAATATATAAAATAAATAATTTGAATACTGAGCTATATCGTGTGCAGAAAAAAAAATGAAATTATATTATTTTATACTAAAATGATCAGAGAAAGAGATTTTTTTTAAACAAGTATCTTTTTTTTTCTCTCAAAAACATATGTCTCATAATAATGGCTGGAACGGGGCAAATCGAATAGAATCAAACTACAGCACTTGTTTGATGTATTTGATACTTTTCCACTAATTCCGCTCCAGCCATTACCATGAGCCTGTCCTCCCCAATTAGTCCTTTCAATACCTCACTTTGCCAGGATAACGTCACAGAGCCTTTTTCTAAAATGTTTAATGACTTGGAGATCTTAGACCATTCCTCCATACAGAATCCTTTCAGATTTTTGATATCCTTCATCTGTGCTTATGGACTACCCTCTTCAGATCAAACCACAGGTTTTCAACGGGTTTCAAGTCTGGAGACTGAGATGGCTATTGTAAAATGTAGATTTTTTTCGCCAATTAACCATTTCTTTATGGATGTTGATGTGTGCTTGGGGTTATTGTCTTGCTGGAAGATCCAGGTGCGGCCAAGTTTCAGCTTCCTGGCATAGGCAACCCACTGGGCACAGACGACAATTCAACATCTATTCCACATCGGTTTAACGTAATTTCATAGAAATTATGTGGAAACAACCTTTATTCAACCAGTTATTTAGATAAAATATCCTGGTACTTGGTAAAGTTAATGATGCCGTTTACCTAATAAGGACCTTAGGACCAGTGGAAGCAAAATAGCCCAAAACATTAAATATGTTTTACAGTAGGTATGGGGTTCTTTTCTGCTAATGCATTCTGATTTCAATGGCAAACCCAAGTTTCAAGTTTTATTAGTCGTATGTAAGGGATAGTAATGGTATACACCATCCAAAGAAATGCTTACTTGCAGGTTCCTTTTCGACAATGCAACAACAATATGAATTAATATAAGAATACGAACATAAAGTAAATTGCTAAGTGGAATACAATACATTTTTTAGCTTAAGTTTAATACCGGAAGGCAACATTTATAGTCCAATAGTTACATGTGTTTTTGGGGAAGAGGGGAAAGAGGGGCAGGTGTTTAAATTGTGCAGCATTTTGCAATCATATTAAGACCCTGCTAGCAGCAGTTGTGATGTGTATGTAGCATGGACATGGACATGTGTGTGTGTGTGTGTGTGTGTGTGTGTGTGTGTGTGTGTGTGTGTGTGTGTGTGTGTGTGTGTGTGTGTGTGTGTGTGTGTGTGTGTGCGTGTGTGGATGTGTGTATATCTGTGTGGTTGTGTGCTTGAATTAGTCAGAGCATTGGGTCAGTCCAGTTCAAGTGTTCCGCAGTCTGTTGGCTTGAAGATGGAAACTGTCTCAGACCTCATGCTCCGATACCGTCTGCCCGGAAGTAAGGGAGTGAACAGCTTGTGGCTGGGGTGTGTGGGGTCCTTGGATGCTGTGGGCCTTCCTCAGGCACCGTTTCGAGTAGATGTTGTGGATGGGTGGTAACCATCCACTGGAGGACCTTGTGGTCATGGAAGGAGTAATTCCAGTTCCAGGCTGTGATGCAACTAATCAGGATGCTCTTGATGGTGCAGCGGTAGTATTTGGAGAGGGCCCGGGAAGGCATGACGAATTTCTTCAGCTGCCTTTGGAAGTAGAGACGCTGTTGCGCCCTCTTGACAAGAGTGGGTGTGTTGTTGGTCCATTTCAAATCCTCAGTGATGTACATGCCGAGGAAATTAAAACTGCTGACTCTCTCCACTCCCACCACTGGTGGCATGATGAATCTGTTTGGCAATGTTCTTTGCCAAATGTTATCACATGTATGGTGTCCACTTGTAAAATGACTGAAGATCTTTCAAATAGTATTACATGTTTATGGTGTCCATTTGCACAGTGACTTAGGATCTTTCATTTTACGCCAGATACTAGAACCTGGAACCTTGCATTAGAACCTTGGACACTCCAGGCATGAGCTACAACACGTCTACTGTTTCAACTGTTACACGTTCTATGACCAGCCATGACTAGTCCCCCCCCCCCCATTATCCCAGGTGGTTTCATCACCAGTGGCTAACATTGAGCCAGAAACGGTCATTTTCATTTGGTAATTGGTTATCTTGACATTTTGAAGCGGGCCCATACATTGTTAGTTCCTGTTGTGAGTGGGGTGATAATTTGCCTGCTCTATGTGCTGAGCTCATCCCTTTCTAAAAATATCTGATTTCGTTTAGCAAAATACACGGCTGGCATTCTTTTGAATGCCCCTCCTGAACTCACCCCATACAAAACTTCTGTGGATCTTCTATCTGGATGCTGTTTATCATAAAAAGACCTGGAGAGATGATAGGTACTTGTGGAGCACTCCTGGGGGATTGAATTAGATTTTATTTGTGCTTTATTGTAATGTATTGCCTGCCTACTCATCTACATTTCCAAACTCCTAAGAGATCTATGATATAGGCTAAACCACAATAAAATACAATATCTCGAATCTGAATTAGCAAGAATAGTCGCATTAGCTGAGTGAAGCTACAATGTCCTTGGTAAATTATTTCAGATAAGCTACGTTCACAGACATACTAGAGTTCAATCTCTCCATGATGCTCATCTCAGTAATTCATTAGGCATCCTCATGAAATGGAAAATATAGATTTTCAATGAAGTAGTACACAGACCTAAAAAAGTATACAGCACTGACTGAGCATGTCAAAGTAAAAATAGTATTTACCCGCTCCTAACAAACACATTTCATGGATTCATTTAAAAACAAGATAAAACAAGACCAATGTGAGCGAGGCAGGCAGGCTGCTCCAGAGTGGCTATTGTTATCACAGCTAATTATAAGATAAGACTTTCTACTAGCACTGGGGAAACTGGGTATTACCAGGAGATAATGACACGTCTGATTTTGATGCAGTATTCATATTCCGTGTCATTACCATTTGTAAAGAGGCATGCTTCATGAATAGATGGAAAAAGCTGAGCGGCAGATGAACAACCACAGAGGAGGGGCCTCGTTGAATATTCAACACTTATATACAGGGAGGAAGTTTTCATAACTTTGTAAGTATATACAACTGTGATGGAGCTTATACAGTACCTTGCATCTCCACCCCTTTACCAGCGACTAACTATCATACACCCCTCATCCACTATTTTGTGTAATCCCCACCTGGATGATACTGAAATGAAAATCATATTTGTGTTTCACTAGTGTTTGAATTATAGGTATTTCTAGAAATGTTGGATATTCCCAATATCAACTGTAAACATTGTGAAATAATTATGTTTATTTCTAGCATTGTGAAAACATTTTCCTGTTAATTCACATCAGTGGCGGTCGGTGCAATTTACAACTGAGGAGGAAGACTTGTTTTATGAGCATGGCCTTATTTCCATTACAACATATTGGATGACTATCATTCATATTCCATTCACCCAGCTCAATGTATCATCGATAGGTTTAAGCTACTATGATCCTATAATTTTCCCAATACAGATCATGAGGTTGCTACAACCTAGCTTATGAATGAAAGTTTATAAAGTAGGTAGACATGTCGAGAGACAAATTGGAGGAATCAAGGTGACAGATAGAGACACATTCAATAACGCCTTGCACACCCTTGGCTGCATCTAGCTGATCTAGGGTGTAATCATTAGATGGCAACCAGGTAGATCTACAAATTCAGGTAGATCTATCCCCGTTTCGTTCCGTTTGCTCCCCTTTAAGATTTTTTTCAACAGAATCGGCAGAATGAATTCACCCCTGATTACCAACACACACAGGTTACTTTCATAGCAGCCACATACAAACAGCATGATTTCACTTTGCTCGTTGTATAATTCTTTCTCGCATCTACAGTGGGGAGAACAAGTATTTGATACACTGCCGATTTTGCAGGTTTTCCTACTTACAAAGCATGTAGAGGTCTGTAATTTTTATCATAGGTACACTTCAACTGTGAGAGACGAAATCTAAAACAAAAATCCAGAAAATCACATTGTATGATTTTTAAGTAATTAATTTGCATTTTATTACATGACATAAGTATTTGATAACCTACCAACCAGTAAGAATTCCGGCTCTCACAGACCTGTTAGTTTTTCTTTAAGAAGCCCTCCTGTTCTCCACTCATTACCTGTATTAACTGCACCTGTTTGAACTCGTTACCTGTATAAAAGACACCTGTCCACACACTCAATCAAACAGACTCCAACCTCTCCACAATGGCCAAGACCAGAGAGCTGTGTAAGGACATCAGGGATAAAATTGTAGACCTGCACAAGGCTGGGATGGGCTACAGGACAATAGGCAAGCAGCTTGGTGAGAAGGCAACAACTGTTGGCGCAATTATTAGAAAATGGAAGAAGTTCAAGATGACGGTCAATCACCCTCGGTCTGGCGCTCCATGCAAGATCTCACCTCGTGGGGCATCAATGATCATGAGGAAGGTGAGGGATCAGCCCAGAACTACACAGCAGGACCTGGTCAATGACCTGAAGAGAGCTGGGACCACAGTCTCAAAGAAAACCATTAGTAACACACTACGCCATCATGGATTAAAATCCTGCAGCGCATGCAAGGTCCCCCTGCTCAAGCCAGCGCATGTCCAGGCCCGTCTGAAGTTTGCCAATGACCATCTGGATGATCCAGAGGAGGAATAGGAGAAGGTCGTGTGGTCTGATGAGACAAAAATAGAGCTTTTTGGTCTAAACTCCACTCGCCGTGTTTGGAGGAAGAAGGATGATGAGTACAACCCCAAGAACCCATCCCAACCGTGAAGCATGGAGGTGGAAACATCATTCTTTGGGGATGCTTTTCTGCAAAGGGGTCAGGACGAATGCACCGTATTGAGGGGAGGATGGATGGGGCCATGTATCGCAAGATCTTGGCCAACAACCTCCTTCCCTCAGTAAGAGCATTGAAGATGGGTCGTGGCTGGGTCTTCCAGCATGACAACGAAACGAAACACACAGCCAGGGCAACTAAGGAGTGGCTCCGTAAGAAGCATCTCAAGGTCCTGGAGTGGTCTAGCCAGTCTCCAGACCTGAACCCAATAGAAAATCTTTGGAGGGAGCTGAAAGTCCGTATTGCCCAGCGACAGCCCCGAAACCTGAAGGATCTGGGGAAGGTCTGTATGGAGGAGTGGGCCAAAATCCCTGCTGCAGTGTGTGCAAACATGGTCAAGAACTGCAGGAAACGTATGAGCTCTGTAATTGCAAACAAAGGTTTCTGTACCAAATATTAAGTTCTGCTTTTCTGATGTATCAAATACTTATGTCATGCAATAAAATGCAAATTAATTATTTAAAAATCACACAATGTGATTTTCTGGATTTTTGTTTTAGATTCCGTCTCTCACAGTTGAAGTGTACCTATGATAAAAATTACAGACCTCTACATGCTTTGTAAGTAGGAAAACCTGCAAAATCGGCAGTGTATCAAATACTTGTTCTCCCCACTGTACGTGCTCTCCTCCTCTCACCTTTTCCCTTTACTTGTGGACTTCAGTGCACAACACAACAGCTGGCTGTGACCAGGCGAAAAAACCTCTCCAAGCCAAACCTTCATTCCATAACCGCTACACACAGTCTACATTGTTGTCAACACATTAGCTAATGTCAAAGTCAACATAGCTACTAGAACTAATGTGTTAGTAAACCCACAACAATCATGCAGTACAGTGTACAGCAAGCAGTTTAGCAGTTACACTGGCGGACCCCGGTGGCAATAAATTAATATAACTGAAAGCTTACCTTGACTTGGAAGAGTTCCAGTGTTGGATAGCCTTAGCCAGCTAGCTAACACAAATAGCATTCCTCTCTGTTTGAGCCAGGTGTTTGAGTAGGCTGCATTAACTGTATTAGCTAGCAAAGTGAGAAAAAAACATAGAAATAGCTAGTTCTCTCTCTCCGCTGCTTCTCCATGTTTTCAGATTTTTTTTCTTCTCAAAACTGTTCAACTATTGTCTTTCTCTCTCTTTGAGTCAACTACTCGTCACATTTTATGCACTTCAGTGCTGTCTAAATGATGCTTTCAGTACTAGATTCATTCTCTGATCATTTGATTGGGTGGACAACATGTAAATTCATGCTGCAAGAGCTCTGATAGGTTGGAGGACGTCCTCCGGATGTCAACATAATTACTGTGTAAGTCTATGGAAGGGGATGAGAACCATGAGCCATTGTGTTATTGACTGTATGTTTGTTTATCCCATGTGTAACTCTGTGTTGTTGTTTTTCCCGCATTGCTTTGCTTTATCCTGGCCAGGTCGCAGTTGTAAATGAGAACTTGTTCTCAACTGGCCTACCTGGTTAAATAAAGGTGAAATAAAAATTTTAAAAAATTATGAGCCTCCTAGGTTTTAACTTCTAGGCCCCTTTTGTCTCCACTTCCTGTCTGAATGACATGCCCAAAGGAAACTTCCTGTAGCTCAGGCCCTGAAGCCAGGATATGCATATAATTGGTACCATTGGAAATTAAACACTTTGAAGTTTGTAGAAATGTTAAAATAACGTAGGAGAATATAACACAATAGATATGGTAGGAGAAAATCCAAAGAAAAACCAACTGGAATGTTTTTTTTGGAGAGACCATCCTCTTAAAAATTCAAGAGAAATGTCATGTTGAATATTAGCTCCCTGGATGCAATTCCTATGGCTTCCACAGGGTGTCATCAGTCTATGTTCAAGGTTTCAAGCTTGTAACTTCAAAAACGAGTAAGAAATGTCAATTTTAGCAGAAGGACACAGTCTTGGAAGTTCGTGTTTGCGTGCACCAGGAAGACATTGCGCACCTGCTAAAATTGGTTACCTATTGAACATACTTCTTTCCGTTAGAAATATTATAGTTTGATTACATTTTAGGGTATCTGAGGAGTAAATAGAAACGTATTTTGACTTGTTGAACCAAGGTTTAGGAGTAGATTTTCGGATTCCTTTCTCTGCAAGTTGAACGAATGGATTACACAAATCGATGGCGCCAACTAAACTGACTTTTTGGGATATAAAGAGGGTTTAATCTAACAAAACGACACTACATGTTATAGCTGGGACACTTTGGATGACAAATCAGAGGAAGATTTTCAAAAAGTAAGTGAATATTTAATAACAGTTTTTGTGAATGTATGAAACCTGTGCCGGTGGAAAAATATTTTGATGTGGGGTGCCGTCCTCAAACAATCGCATGGCATGTTTTCGCTGTAATAGCTACTGTAAATCGGACAGTGGAGTTAGATTAACAAGAATTTAAGCTTTCAGCCAATATAAGACACTTATATGTACATAAATGTTTAAAATCCATATTATTTATAAATTTTTATTTGAATTGCGCTCCCTCCAGTTTAACTGGAAGTTGTCCCGCTAGCAGGACCCCTAGCCCTATTAAATTGAGAGGGGGACGGAAACTAGATGGTAGTTCAGCTACACCATGGTGCTACCCCAGAGAGTGCTGCTGAGGCTACTGTAGACCTTCATTGCAAAACAGTGTGATTTAATCAGTTCTTTGGTGACATGAATATGTTTAGTAGAATTTTATTTAAAAATATAACTTTTTTATTGTTTCACTTTTTAAATTTTTCTGAAATTCATTGAGTAGGATGGTCCTCCTCTTCCTTTGAGGAAACTCCACTGATTCACATTGCATTGTCTCTTAATCCACACTGAAAGACAAATTGACTTTTCAGCTTTTGTGGAGGCATATATTTTATAGCCTTACACGGTTTCCTGGTGCAACCTTTTGTGTAGCAGTATCAAAGTATCATAGCTACAATAGCGTTTCGTAAGAATTAATGCGATGATCAGAATCGATCCAGGGATTAGCTCTGAAGTATGCTTCCATTTGTGAGCTGCTTTGCCAAATGACTGATTGTCATACTCTCCGACATGCCTCCAGGGTGATTAGCAATAATTTGATCCCTGAAATGTTATTATTAATCCCCCTACTCACAATTACAGCACCACTGAAGCTGCCGCTGCTGTTTATCCGCATTGCATCGTGTTTGTCGTCTGATAGAGGTTTATTCCCCAGTGGGTAAAGTTTTAGTCTCTGAAAATGGCGAACTTCAGGTCATATTTTCATGGATGAAAGTTTCATTTTTAGAAGAGATTATTGTGATTTAGTCATTGCTGATCGGAGCGTCATACATGAGCTCCTTTGTACGAAATTCGTTTTTTGAAATTTAGAGAGAAGGATTAGATGTGCACTACACATTTTTTTATAGTTACATACAGCATAGTTACAACTGTAACTTACATATGATCCACACAATGTTGATGAGATGGAATTCATTATTAGATTGTCACAGATAATTCAAGAACAAAAATATAAACGCAAAATCAACAATTTAAAAGATTTTACTGAGTTACAGAATGAAATCAGTCAATTTAAATTAATTAATTAGGCCCTAATCTATGGATTTCACATGACTGGGCAGGAGCGCAGCCATGGGTGGGCATGGGAGGGCATAGCCCCCCTCCCCCCGCAGGTGAAGATGCCAGATGTGGAGGTCCTGGGCTAGCGTGGTTACACATGGTTTGCGGTTGTGAGGCTGGTTGAAGGTACTGCGGATTTCTCTAAAATGACTTTGGATGTGACTTATGGTAGGGAATTTAACATTCAATTCTCTGGCAACAGCTCTGGTGGACATTCCTGCAGTCAATTGCATGCTCCCTCAAAACTTGAGACATCTGTGGCATTGTGTTGTCTAACAAAACTGCACATTTTAGAGTGGATTTTTATTGTTCCAAACACAAGGTGCACCTGTGTAATTATCATGCAGTTTAATCAGTTTCTTGATATGCCACACCTGTCAGGTAGATGTATTATCTTTTGCAAAGGAGAAATGCTCACTAACAGGGATGTAAAGAAATTTGTGCACAAACGTTTTTTGAGAATGGAACATTCCTTGGATCTTTTATTTCATCTCATGCAACATGGGACCAACACTTTACATGTTGTGTTTTGAATTTTGTTCAGTATACATGTATCCCAACCTCCACTAATCATAAAACAAAAGTCTGGATCTCAAACACTGGATTATAGCTAAAGAACCAGCTACTGTCCCTCTCCAACCCTTGCGGCGTGGTTTCATCTTGGAACTAATCTTTAAAGAGAACAATATCAGGTGTGTCCCTGTTCCTCCCCCTTTCCCCAATAATTTCCCTGTGTGTGACCCCCCCCCCACCCCCTTTCAGGTCTACCGTGTCTCCAAGTGTATCTGAGAAAATCACTCAGCCCTCCCTCCTCGCTATCTCTTATCTGCCTCCTCTCCCCTTATTCTCCATACATCCCTTCATCCTGGGCTGCCAGCCGAACCTTGGGGTCCAATCTGTTGTCCAGCTTATTTCCACAAAGGGTATTGATCAGCTAAACTCGGCTTGATATGCACACTCGGATGGTAGTGGTCTTTACACTGTGTGATTGCACCTCCCCAATTCTCTGTCTGTTTCTGTACATGAAGACTGTACAGGGCCTTATAGACTAGCACTCACTGATTGTGCACACCTAGTGTGGTATGACAGTGTCAATGTCAATTGCTACCCCTTGTTATTCAGGAAAAGTGTATTTAATGTTGATATGATCTGTACAAACATTTTAAATAAATAGGACATTTAATGAAGATTACTTTTAATTGGCATAGGGCTACAGGGGCTTTCATAGCTATAGTTCAAACCGGATTCTTTGACATTAGAGAACCGAGAAAGAACATTAGGTGTCGACATGTCAAAGTGAAAAGCAAAGAAGGTACACTTTAGCCTATCTTCTCCCCCATTCTGCTATTTCCACAGGTAATACGTTAAGAAAAATGAGGCTCCCTTGGAGAAGTATCTGATAAACAAAAGGAATAAGGCACAGAGAGAGAAGATGTGCAGTTTGATAAGGAAGTTTAATCAACTGGGACTTGGAACGTTTTCTCATTTGGGTGCAAGAAAGAGAGGGAAGGAGGACGATCGGATAAGTCAGCTTGACATTGCAGCCCTAGGAGTCAGCCGCCTCCCGCCCCATTCACCGACAAGGCAATTAGGTCTAGCTGTTAAGGCTTTAATACTGTAAAGGCTGCCATTGTCCACCGCCTAATGTTATTTCAGCCTTTCACTCACTTTTGGGACAGGTTTCATTAAATCCAACAGATTACCAAGCCTATTCACAGAGCTCTGACTTTAAAAGTCTATAGCACTTACTTTTACATTGCATGTATTTATTCCCCCACTCCCCACATCACGATTCACCAGATGAGTCACATTTAAGAATACAAATGTAAATATATTATCACTCGTGTGGATTTTTTGTTTCATTCAACTATTTAAAATTCTGCTCCTCAGTCGGCAGAACTTGGCTTTGCATGGGTCAAGGGACTCACAGAAGTTAAAACAACTCCAACTTTTCTACCTCAAGATTTTTCATGTGATTCTTCAGGAAACTTTCTCCGGCCGGAACAAAACAGAGAAAGAAATGAGCCATTTTGATTTCCAGATTCATACAAAAGATTTCTGTCCACATCCCCTATTTTTTTCTCCAGTATCACAACAACTCGTTGTTCATAAAGATCATTTATCAAACCAAAAAAGGCATGGGTCGTTTCTTAACAGAGTACAGTTTTCCACATTCCATTGGTTGTGTTCATTAGACTCACACTATCCTTTACACATGCTGTGCGTACAGTATCAGCAGGCTTGGTTGGCTGACCACCTCCAAACCGTGGCTGCCAAACTAACAGATGCACCATAACCTTTTTCCCTAACAGAGGATGAGACTTATTGTGTTGGCTGGGCTGGGAGTCCTCCAGGACATGGGTGGGTGGTGGTTGTGATGTAGTGAGATGGAGACAGAGAGAGCAAAAGAGTCCCCAGAGTGAGCGTTCTCCGCGTCTCCCTCCGCTGGTCCCACTAATGTCTGAAGCTCAGGAGATTGACAGCCTGTAAAACAACACCAACAGGGAAAACACAAAACACAGTACACACAGCTCAAATACACCAAATACAGGAACATGGAAAATAACTGTTTCTGCTTTGATGTTGAAATAAAGTGATGATGATGTTGATGAGGATGAAAATGATGATGATGATGATGGGGATGATGAGGATGATTGTGATGGTGATGTTGATTTTGAAAATGATGATGATAATGAACAAACACCTCAAGAGTTAGAGATGATTGTGGCTAAATTGGAGTGACTTCAGTGGCTTTCCAAACATAATATGTAGGAGACAAACACTCTGAAGTTATTCTAAGTCACTTCCTTATTGAAGAGGCAATTGCTTTTCTCTCGTGTCTCGCCCATCTACCGAGTATTCATACAGTCTTCACTCTCCTTGTCTGCCCTGTTATCGGATGCCATACTAGATGAAATGTGTGTGATCACCAGTTGGGCCTATTGTGAGGGATTAGACAGCCAGGTCCCCTTATCTCCCACACAGATTCTCAGGTGTCTACAGTTCTGGAGGAAGAGGAAGAGAGGGAAATAGAGATAGAGAGAGCGATAGAGGACGATGGGGGAGGGAATGAGAGAAAGACAGAGACAGAGAAGAAGACACTGAAAAAAAGGTAGACACCTACCAAAGCATCATACATTGAACTCAAGCCCTTACACAATAATATGTACATCAACACACACAACAGCACAATGTAGCCACCCTTAGTCCTCAACCAAAGTGGCCATAAACTACACTACCCATGTGTCTTCTACATCTTCCCATCTCCATCTTCCCCTAGCAGATGAACACGTAATTGACTACAAAACAGGTAATGGGTTTCAATTTATTGTGTGTATCTCTTTCATAGAGACCTTCAGGCTATGATAGAGTAGACGGAGTCAACGTAATGTATGGTAAAAAAAAAACAGCCCTGTGTCGTGGAAATTGTAATTAATAATGAGAGGAGACAAGGTCAATCACCAATCAGGATATGACTTTATTCAGAACTTATTAAGACACAGACTGACGTCACCTTTCATGATAACCTCAAGAGAGGACAGATCAGAACAACAGTTTAGTTCAGTTTATTTCTGATTCAAGAAATCCAGACAAGCATTGACTATATAATAAATTATTACTTTTACCAATTATTCTTAATACCAATGTCAAAACATGTGTCTTAGAGAATAACAAAACATTCTATTGAAGTATTTTTTTTCAATTAGCTTTTACTCACCATCACACTGTCAACTTCATCGCAAAGCCACAGAATCAGGAAGTTAGACCTTTAACCCATCGGGAGAAATCCCTACAATCCAGCAGACCTAATATGGTGAGATTTGTTTCAAAACAGAACAGAACAAACAACACAAACACAACAATGCACTCCTACATACAGTGGCTTGCGAAAGTATTCACCCCCTTGGCATTTTTCCTATTTCTTTGCCTTACAACATGGATTTAAAATACATTTTTGGGGGGTTTGTATCATTTGATTTACACGCCATGCCTGCCACTTTGAAGATGCAAAATATTTTTTTTTATTGTGAAACAAATAATGAGACAAAAAAACGGAAAACTTGAGCGTGCATAACTATTCACCAACCCAAATTCAATACTTTGTTGAGCCACCTTTTGCAGCAATTACAGCTGCAAGTCTCTTGGGGTATGTCTCTATAAGCAAATCCCTCAAGAAATTCCCTGTATTTTAGCGCCATCCATCATTCCTTCAATTCTGACCAGTTTCCCAGTCCTTGCCGATGAAAAACATCCCCACAGCATTATGCTGCCACCACCATGCTTCACAGTGGGGATGGTGTTCTTGGGGTGATAAGAGGTGTTGGGTTTGCGCCAGACATAGCGTTTTCCTTGATGGCCAAAAAGCTACATTTTAGTCTCATCTGACCAGAGCACCTTCTTCCATATGTTTGGGGAGTCTCCCACATGCCTTTTGGCGAACACCAAACGTGTTTGCTGTCCACTCTTCCATAAAGCCAGCTCTGTGACGTGTACAGCTTAAAGTGGTCCTATGGACAGATATCCCTATCTATGCTGTGGAGCTTTGCAGCTCCTTCAGGGTTATCTTTGGTCTCTTTGTTGCCTCTCTGATTAATGCCCTCCTTGCAAGGTCCGTGAGTTTTGGTGGGCGGCCCTCTCTTGGCAGGTCTGTTGTGGTGCCATATTATAAAAAAATGTAATAATGGATTTAATGGTGCTCCGTGGGGTGTTTAAAGTTTAGGATATTTTTTTTTAACCCAACCCTGATCTGTAATTCTATAAGGGCATAAGGCGAGACCCAGATGCAGACACAGGAGGCAGATAGCTAGAGTCTTTGTAGTTTATTCATAATCCAAAAGGAGTAAGCAAGAGAATGGTCGTGGACAGGCAAAAGGTAAAAACCAGACTCTGAGTCCAAGAGGTAAGAGTGGCAGACAGGCTCGTTGTCAGGGCAGGCAGAAGGGTCAGGCAGGTACGGAGTCCAGAAAAAATACAGGCAAGGGTCAAAACTGGGAAGACGAGAAAATGAGAATAGAAAACAGGATCACGGAAAACACGCTGGTTGACTTGAAAACATACAAGACGAACTTGCACAGAGAGACAGGAACCACGGATAAATACACTGGGAAAAATAAGCGACACCTGGAGGAGGTGGAGACCATCACAAGAACAGGTGAAACAGATCAGGGCGTGACAACTTCTCCACAACTTTGTCCTTGACCTGTTTGGAGAGCTCCTTGGTCTTCATGGTGCCACTTGCTTGGTGGTGCCCCTTGCTTAGTGGTGTTGCAGACTCTGGGGCTTTTCAGAACAAGTGTATATATACTGAGATTATGTGACAGATCATGTGACACTTAGATTGCATACAGGTGGACTTTATTTAACTAATTATGTGACGTCTGAATGTAATTGGTTGCACCAGATCTTATTTAAGGGCTTCATAGCAAAGGGGGTGAAAACATATGCATGCACCACTTTTCCGTTTTATTTAATTTGTGTCATTTCACTTCACCAATTTGGACTATTTTGTGAATGTCCGTTACATGAATCCCAAAAAATATATATTTAAATTACAGGTTGTAATGCAACAATATATGAAAAACACCAAGGGGGATGAATACTTTTGTAAGGCACTGTATCACTCAAGGTGTGTAAACTTCAATCCAAAACCTCAGAGGACTAGTACCTCCCCCATTTTGACACATGACTCTGAATGTGAGTAATGTGTAAAAGAAACACTACTACTGGTTAAAAATAAAACAAATTAATTTCAAATAACAAAATTGAATTAGAATCCCTACCCTTAATAACTCCATAAAACATATAATTGTACCCATACTGTCACATTCGTCGTTTGGATGAAGAGAGGAGGACCAAGGCGCAGCGTGATAAGAATACATTCTTCTATTTATTTAACGAAACGAAGAACACTTAAACAAACTATGCAAAACAACAAACGAACGTGAAGCTATATATTAAACAAGTGCATACACAGGCAACTTACATATAGACATTAACCCACGAAATACCCAACGGAATATGGCTGCCTAAATATGGTTCCCAATCAGAGACAACGATAAACAGCTGCCTCTAATTGAGAACCAATCTAGGCAACCATAGACATACAAACACCTAGACTAGTAAACACCCCATAAACATACAAAACCCCTAGACAAGCCAAAACACATACATCCCCCATGTCACACCCTGACCTAACCAAAATAATAAAGAAAACAAAGATAACTAAGGTCAGAGCGTGACACATACGGTCATAGGAAAATAGACTAAAGACAGCCTACCCTTAGTCAAAGGCAACGCCCTCTCCTTCTTCCCGTTGGTCCAAATCAAAAATATGGCTAATAACTTTACACTTCAACATAATTATCAATATTGCAAATGACCTTAAATTCATTATCCAAATGGCTTTCCAGTGAGGGTGATCAAACCACACAGGAAAGTCAGGACAGAGATCAGAGGTCATACAAACCCCCCAAAGAAGTGTTTCTTACTATATTAGACTAATTCATGAAAAACTGTCAAACATTTCATACATGTCATATCCCAGGATTGCAGTAAGTTTCTACAGTACATTTTTATCAAAATAATTTACATGTTCAATTAAAACTCAGGAAAGAAAAACTTCTGAAAATTCCATGTGTGTGTGCGTCCCTTTAAGATACCTTGGCACTAAGACAAATGGAAAACTCACTAAACTCAAAGGAAATAGAACACTGACAATAAGTAGGTCCTATGATTGAGTGTAGTCTGGCCCAGGGCTGTGAAGGTGAACGGAAAGGCACTGGAGCGACCTACCGCCCTTGCTGTCTCTGCCTGGCCGGCTCCACTCTCTCCACTGGGATTTTCTGTCTCTAACCCTATTTACGGGGGCTGAGTCACTGGCTTACTGGTGCACTTCCATGCTGTCCCTAAGAGGGGTCCGTCACTTGAGTGGGTTGAGTCACTGACGTGATCTTCCTGTCCGGGTTTGCACCCCCCCTCGGGTTCGTGCCGTGGGGGAGGTCTTTGTGGGCTATACTCGGCCTTGTCTCAGAGTAGTAGGTTGGTGGATGAAGATATCCCTCTAGCGGTGCGGGGGCTGTGCCTTGGCAAAGTGGGTGGGGTTATATCCTGCCTGTTTGGCCCTGTCTGGGGGTATCTTCGGACAGGGCCACAGTGCTTCTACAATTGCATTGCTTGCTGTTTGGGGTTTTAGGCTTGGTTTCTGAACAGCACTTTGTTACATCGGCTGATGTAAAAAGGGATTTATAAATACATTTCGTTGATTGATTAAATCAAACATAGTAATTTAAAAACACCAACAAATAGTTATAACAAGAGTGCTGTTTGTTGGTATTTGCAAACCTTAAGGTAAAAACAAACAAAAATGGCCAGGCCTTATTTAATTTGGTAGTTTACGGCCTTAATCTCACCCACTGCTCTCCCCAAGACCATAGTCTCGGGAAACATTCCAAAGAGAGACAATGAAACTCCCATTCTCCCGGGGGAAAAAAACACAACATTTCGTTAGCATTCACTATACTACACCGATTCAGCAACCAAAAAGTTTTAACTACAAACAAAACCTGATAATAAGTCCACTATACTCCCTCAAATCATTAATCGTTTGTTTTAACCTGTTATGGCTGCAGCCCGACGTCAGCCCGACGCCGGTACACCTATGACAACATCCAGCTCAAGTGCAGGGCGCGAAATTCTAAATCAATTTTTTTTTTAATATTTAACTTTCACACATTAACAAGTCCAATACAGCATTTGAAAGATAAACATCTTGTCAATCCAGCCAACATGTCCGATTTTTTAAATGTTTTACAGAGAAAACACCACATATATTTATGTTAGCTCACCACCAAATAAAAAAGGAGGACAGACATTTTTCACAGCACAAGTAGGATGCAAGTAGCATGCACAAGCCAACCTAACTAACCTAGAACCAACCTAAATAACCTAGAAAAAACTACCTCAGATGACAGTCCTATAACATGTTACACAATAAATCTATGTTTTGTTCAAAAAATTTGCATATTTTAGCTATAAATCAGTTTTACATTACTGCTACCATCATAGCTACAGTCAGAAATCGCACGGGAGTAGCCAGAGAAAATACAGACACCAACGTCAACTACTAATTACACATCAGAAAACATTTCAGAGAAATATATGGTGGATAGCTAATGAAAGACAAAGATCTTGTGAATAAAGCCAATATTTCAGATTTTTCAAGTGTTTTACAGCGAAAACACAATATATCGTCATATTAGCTTACTACAATAGCTAACATCACAACAGCATTGACTCAAGGCAAACGGTAGCATAGCACAGTTCGACAGATATATGAAAAAGCATCCCAAATTGGGTCCTTATCTTTGTTGATCTTCCATCAGAATGTTCTCCAAGGGGTCCTTTGTTCAGAAATGTCTTTATTTCGATCCAGAACGAACAATTTCCCTCTTGAATTAGCAAGCACACTGGCAGTGCGACGCTAACCTCTCCATCTTGAAAAAATTATTGCGTCGCATCACGTCTAAAGTCCAGAATACATTTCAATAATATAATTAAACTATATTGAAATAACATACTTTAGGATGATATTGTGACATGTATCAAATAAAATCCAAGCCAGAGATCATATTCACCTTTACAGAGTGTTTTCCAGGAGCCGAGTCCAGGTCCTACTTCGCGCCCAGAAAGAAAAATAAACTGCGCAACACTCACTCCAAGAGGTTGTGTTCAACCCCAGGAAGAGATAATCAAGTGATTTCTTCTCTCACTTCCGCATGACACCCAGAGGAAGGCGTATGACGTGTTTCTACAGTCCTAAGTGACATGCCCTTTTATAGACAAGGGCTTGAAGAGCGACATCGATTTTGGAAATCTCACTTCCGGATAGGAAATGGTCTGTAAAAATAGTTCTGTTCCACTTAGAGAAATAATTAAAACGGTTTTAGAAACTAGAGACTGTTTTCTATCCAATAGTAATAATAATATGCATATTGTAAGAGCAAAAATTAATTAAGAGGCCGTTTGAAAATTTGCACATATTTTCCAGTTTTTCAATACGCCCCCTGCAGCCATAACAAGTTAATGTACCCCAACGTTTATGTGCACTTAATTTAGCATGTGCTACCCTTAGACACGGCAACATGTATCTCGCCACCGAGTCTAACAATTCACTCCCATATTATAATTACATGACTGGTCTCTCTTTTCCATAGCCATGTAAAATTATCCTGGTATCATTACCAGACCAATGTCCAACAACATATGTAATAGCTGTTTCGCCTTAGATGTTTCCTGTTACCCCTCTAAATGTAATACCTTTTTCTGTCGCAAATGTAGTCAATGTCTCAGTGTAAGGAATCAGTGATCCTTTCCGATAATCTAATTATTTCAACATGTTGCATTAATTTAGTAAAAATATAAACCTGTTGTTTAGCAAATCTAGAACCTTCAAAAAGTTGGTACTTTCTCATCAGCGTAATAGTCAACCGACCTGTAATCCATTTTAATGACTGGACACTGTTCCACGTAACGGAAACAGATTATAATGTTAGAATACATTAACTTCCTGCTCAAATTCACTGGTATTACCTAAACTATAAAACCCAGCAATAGTAATCAGAAATTATCAAAGAACATTTCCAACTCAACTATTCAGACCTCTACTGCCAATGTTCCACTGCGTCCCATACAGCCCGATATTGCCCAGCAAGCACGACTAACTCTTCTATTCTTATTAGTAGGAAAAAAATAACCCATTCTCAAACAACGTTCTGCGCTTATCTCTATCTTAAGGTTAAAAACAAACTTGACAACTCTCTTCTCTTTTGGCTTCCTACTTATGAAATGTCCAAGACATTAAAAGTAACATGTAATGTGGCAAATGTATAAAATTCATCAGTCAATCCATAAGATTAGGCACAACACTACGGCCATTTACTACCCACAACTTCGATTATAGCCTAGTTTTATCATGCAATAATTAATACCCAGGTTTAGTAATCAATTATGATCATGGTCACAGCTCTATCGCAATTACCTCGCAATCGCCCTGCCATTTATGTTGAATAAATTAGCTTTTTAATTTGAACTAAGCAAGCTGCTAAAATGTTCAGTTTCTATCTTAAACAAACACTGGCGGCAGTATCTGTCTAGGTGTCACGATCGTGTGGAGGAGAGACGGACCAAAACGCAGCATGTGGAAAATAAGCCATCTTCTTTTATTATAACGACAAAGATGAACATGAAACGAAACACTTATACAAACTATACAAAAACAACAAACGACCGTGAAGCTACAACCGCAAGTGCACACACAAACTACTTACATTCAACATAGACAATTCCCCACAAACAGCTAAAGCCTATGGTTGCCTTAAATATGGCTCCCAATCAGAGACAACAATAACCAGCTGTCTCTAATTGAGACCCAATTCAGGCAACCATAGACTTTCCTAGATACCTACACTCAACCATAGACACAGCTAGACTACTATACTAAACATAAACCCAACTACTCTAATAAACCCCCTAAACCTTACAACCACCCTAGACACTACAAACAACACATACATTCCCCATGTCACACCCTGACCTAACTAAAATAATTAAGAAAACAAAGAATACTAAGGCCAGGGCGTGACACTAGGCAAAACATACCAATAGTTGAATTACAATCAGAAACCCATATTTTAGTCAATATCATAGACCCAGTGCTATTGCAATGACAAAGAAATCGCGCAAATAACCCAATTACAGTGGTTTGTAGTCTTAACATCTGCCACATAATAACGACACAATTCCCCGAAAATAGCCTTAAAGGTCCACGCGCTTCTCCGCAGAGATTCTCACATGCGCAAAAGGAAAGATTAGCAGTCAACAAGTTAAAACTTCTACTGCCTCAGAAACCCGGATCCGGGAGCACCCCCCACCCCCCCACCAGTAAAAAAGCTGAATAGCATAGCTAGCATAGCGTCACAAGTAAATAGTAGCATCTAAATATCATTCAATCACAAGTCCAAGATACCAGATGAAAGATCCACTTCTTGTGAATCCAGCAATCATTTCTGATTTTTAAAATGTTTTACAGGGAAGACACAATATGTAAATCTATTAGCTAACCACGTTAGCAAAAGACACCATTTTTCTTTGTCCACCATTTTTTCTCTCCACCAGTAGCTATCACCAATTCGGCCAAATAAAGATATTGATAGCCACTAACCAAGAAAAAACCTCATCAGATGACAGTCTGATAACATATTTATTGTATAGGATAGGTTTTGTTAGAAAAATGTGCATATTTCAGGTAGAAATCATAGTTTACAATTGCACCCACCATCACAACTCGACTAGAATAAATACAGAGAGCAACGTGTATTACCAATTTACTCATCATAAAACATTTCATAAAAATAGACAAAGCATAGCAATGGAAAGACACAGATCTTGTGAATTCAGACAATATTTCAGATTTTCTAAGCGTTTTACAGCGAAAACACAATAAATCGTTATATTAGCATACCACATGTGCAAACGTTACCCCAGCATGAATTCAAGGCAACGGGAGCGATAACGTTATCATCACCAAAATATATTAATTTTTTCACTAACCTTCTCAGAATTCTTCCGATGACACTCCTGTAACATCATATTACAACATACATATAGAGTTTGTTCGAAAATGTGCATATTTAGCCACAAAAAAACGTGGTTATACAATGAGAATAGTAGCAAAACTGGCCTGAAAATGTCGGGCACCATCTTTGAGAGTGATCTAGTCTAATCGATAACTAATCATAAACTTGACTAAAAAATACAGGGTTGACAGGAATCGAAAGACAAATTAGTTCTTAATGCAATCGCTGACTTACATTTCTAAAATTATCCTTACTGTGCAATACCGGGTCCGCTAAAGCGAAGCTACACAAAACAAAATGGCGATATATGCGTTTAACATTTTTCAACAGAACAGCGATTTATCATCATAAATAGTTCTTACTATGAGCTGTTCTTCCATCAGAATCTTGGGCAATGTATCCTTTCTCCGGTCTAATCGTCTTTTGGTCGAAAGATGTCCTCTTGTCCCGTCGAAATGGCCACTAACGTTCGGTATGTACAGGAAACGTGCCCAGCTCATGGAAGGGCGTCACAAATAAATGCCTCAAAATCGCACTAAACGGATATAAATTGCTATAAAACGGTTTAAATTAACTACCTTATGATGTTTTTAACACCTATAACGAGTAAAAACATGACCGGCGATATATTACTGGCTAAACCAAGGCTTGGAAAGAGGTCGGTCCAACGTCCATCGTGCGTCGGACGCAGGGTCCAAAAGAAAGCTACTTCCATTCTTTGGTGTTTTATACAGGCCCTGATTGCGCAATCGACTCCATTCAAATTGTCACCACTTACTGACATCTAGAGGAAGGCGTAGGCAGTGTTTGTATCCTCATAGCATTCACAGGGACATTAAAACTGACCTGGGACCAGAGGCCAAGATTTCTGAAATCTCACTCCCTGTTAGGAAAAGTGCTGTAGATAGAGTTCTGTTCCACTCAGAGACATAATTCCAACGGTTATAGAAACTAGAGAGTGTTTTCTATCCAATAATAACAATAATATGCATATTGTACGAGCAAGAATTGAGTACTAGGCAGTTTAATTTGGCAATGTCAAAAAAATTAATTCGACAGGAAAAAAGGACATTCTAAAACCAAACAACGATTGTTCTGGACAAAGGACCCCTTGTACAAGATTCTGATGGAAGCTCAGCAAAAGGAGGAACCATTTATGATGTTATTTCGTATTTCTGTCAAATGTTTAGTATTATTTTCCGCCCTGATTTTGGGCGCTGTCTCGCTATAACGTAAGCTGTATGTCGTACTAAAGTTATTTTTAGAATTCTAACATGGCGATTGCATTAAGAACTAGTGTATCTTTCATTTGCTATCCAACATGTATTTTTTAGTAAAGTTTATGATGAGTTATTTGGTCAGATTAGGTGAGTGTCAGAAATATATCCGGAGATTCTGGAAAAAAGTTGCTACGTTTTCACAATGTATAACCACGGATTTCAGCTCTAAATATGCACATTTTTGAACAAACCATATATGTATTGTGTAATATGATGTTATAGGACTGTCATCTGATAAAGATTGTGAAGGTTAGTGAATAAATTTATATCTTTTGCTGTTTTTTTCGCTATCGCTACCGTTGCGTTGAATGAATGCGGTTGTGTGGCTGGCTACTGTAGTAAGCTAATATAATGCTATATTGTGTTTTCGCTGTAAAACACTTAAAAAATCTGAAAATATTGGCTGGATTCACAAGATGTTTGTCTTTCATTTGCTGTACACCATGTATTTTTCATAAATGTTTTATGATGAGTATTTAGGTATTTCACGTTGGTCTCTGTAATTGTTCGAGCTGCTTCGGTGCTATTTGTGATTGTAGCTGCAATGTAAAACTATGATTTATACCTGAAATATGCACATTTTTCGAACAAAACATAGATTTATTGTTTAACCTCTTGAGAATACAGGGGGTAATATTTTCGCATTAGCATAATTTGCTCTACAGATTAAACTGCCTCTTATTCAATTATTGCTCTTACTATATGCATATGAATCATACCATTGGAAAGAAAACAATCCCTAGTTTCTAAATCCGTTTCAATTTTGTCTCTGAGTGATACAGAAGTCATTCAACAGCACTTTCCATGACCAAGAACATAAAATCAAGATGTGTTATGCTGGCTTCAAAGCTCTGCCTATATATGGTCGTGCCCCCTATGACCCGAAACACAACTCACTGGCCTTCCTCTGGGTGTCTAGAGGACGTCAGAGGAAAAATTTCTTGTCTATCTGGGACTGACGTGAAATGAGAGCAAAATCTTTGGCATGACCGACAACTTCCGGTTCTCTGTTGCATGGAAATTGGAGCTACGTTTGTCTTCTGTTGTGCGGCCATTATTATCTCCGTGTCGAAGTTTGTTTGATACATGTGACCAGATCATCGTAATGTATGTTTTTTCAATATAGTTTAATCAGATTATTTGAATTTTATAGGGAGTTTTTCGGTGTTCCGTTGTTAGATTTTAGTATCGTTTGAGAAATCCGTGCCACTCGACCGGTACCTGTGCTAAATGGAGTGGGAAAGGAACGACTCTGAACGGAACCAACAACTCATCTTGACAAAGGACACTTTGATCAACATTCTGATGAAAGATCAGCCATAGTAAGACCCAATTTACGATGTTATATCATATCTGTTGTGCATGTGATCTTGCCGTGGGCGCCCAGCCGAATCTGCCTGGTAAAAATATCGTGTCCTCCGCTAACGTGGTTAGCTAATAGATTTACATATTCTGTCTTCCCTGTAAAACATTTTAAAAATCTGAAATGGTGGCTTTATTCACAAGACCTGTATCTTTCATCTGGTGTCTTGGACTTGTGATTTAATGATATTTAGATGCTACAAGTTACTTGTGACGCTATGCTAGCTGTGCTAATCAGTGGGGTGAGTTGGGGGGTGCTACCGGATCAGGGTTGCTGACTCGTGAGAAGATAACATGTTATAAGACTGTCATCTGATGAAGTTGTTTCTTGGTTAGTGACTAATTCTATCTCTATTTGGTCGGTTTTGTGCAAGCTACCTGTGCTGTGAAAGAAATGTCTGTGCTTTTTTGTATTTGGTGGTGAGCTAACATAAATATACGTGGTGTTTTCGCTGTAAAACATTTAAAAAATCGGACATGTTGGCTGGATTCACAAGATGTTTATCTTTCATTTGCTGTATTGGACTTGTTAATGTGTGAAAGTTAAATATTTCAAAAAAATATTTTTTGAATTTTCAGTGGAATGTGGGCGGGGTTCCGCATCTTTATCAAATTATCCATCAAAGGGACCAACACAGAAAACTATCTATTATTTGTCCAACCCTGACGCACATCTAGGTCTTGCTGCGCAAGTTAGTGTCATCAAATCTCTAGTAATCGATTATACACACATACAATGTCACATTTTCATATATTCACAGAATACATGTAGAACGTTAGAAATTCTTAGGTACTCACATTATTGGCTCAGCAAACATTCTCCCAACGGAAAGAAACTGGAGTTTCCCGGACACTGCCCTGCCCAGTCATGGGATCCTCAATGGTTCTCTAACCTCCCGGAAACCACGGAAAAGTCTAGCATCCCAGAAACTATAGACTTGCTGCTAACATCCCGCTCTCAATACCATCCAGAGATATTCTATGATGGGCAGTGATAGACGGAACCTCAAAATAACATCATATCAACACTTATTAACCACATTTCCATAATCTAATTATGCAAATGTCTATATGTTATTTACAAACTCATACAACTCTCATATCACATTCACAGAAAACATAAACAAAAGACACACAGGGGAATGAGACAAAGGAGGAAAACCGGTTAGCGCAAAATATTTTTTTTCAAACCCTGTCTATATGAACAGGGAAACCCCATACCAGTATCAAAACATTGCCTAATTAGTGGTCCCAAAACCGGGTGCTGTATCCACACTGGGATATCGCCTACTGCGATTACTGTGGTATAGATTATCTTACATCTATCCAAATGTGCAAAACTACCTACAGGGTACCCATGTCTCCTATCTAACTGTGTAACACGGTCCCAAAAATCCAATCTTACTTCATATTTTCCAAGTACCAGGAATATCAAAACACGCACAATAACACCTAACAATAGTAACCCAGGGCATACCTGTTCACCTCATTTATCAAAACATTTGATCAATTACATACACGTTAAAATTTAAACTTCAAGTCAGATGCCCTCGCAAGGCGTCACCTGCACTATAGTCCCTCATTCAATGAGCTACACCAAGCCGAGTTTTCTCGCAAGATTACCCACACTCTAGTCCTTCACTCTACACTCTAACTTCACCAATCCTACTGTGATCAACTCAGTACCACGGATTTTGACTCTAGGCGATTCGCCTAGTCGGCTCAGGGCTTCGAACCAGCAACATTTTGGTTACTGGCCCAACAATCCTAACCTCAAGGCTACCTACCGTCTCACCCACAGCCCCACACATAACAGTGGATCCCGGTCAGAGGACCATCAGTGTATTTCATAAAAATTGTGAAACATAAAAATTGTTTTCCTTTTTAGATAAAAACTATACTAAATATATTCACGTCACCAAATAATTAATTAAAACAGTATTTTACAATGAAGGTCTAAAATAGCCTCAACAGCACTCTGTAGGGTACCACCATGGTGTAGCCAGAGGACAGCTACAGTACTTTCCGTCCTCCTCTGAGTACATTGACGTCAAAACAAAATCTAGGAGGCTCATGGTTCTCACCCCCTTCGATAGATTACACAGTAACATCCAACCAAAGCTCTTGCAGCATGAACTGACATGTTGTCCACCAACTCAAAGGATCAGAGAATGAATCTAGTACTGAAAGCATAAGCTACTGCTACCTACCATTGCAGTGCATGAAATGTGGTGAGTAGTTGACTCAGAGAGAGAAAGACAATAGTTGAACAGTTTTGAACAAATTATTACTTAAAAAATTAAGAAGCAAGAGAGAGCGAGAGAGAGACAGCAATGTTTCATTGTATTTTTTTCACTTTCACTTTGCTAGCGAATGCAGCTACCTAGTTTAGCCTACTCAAACACCCGGCTCAAACAGAGAGGGATGCTATGTTAGCCAGCTGGCTATAGGACACTGGAACTCTTCCAAATTAAGGTAAGCTTTTGGTTTGATTAATTTATTGCCACCGGGGCCCTCCAGTGTAACTGCTAAACTGCTTGCTGACTGTACTGTACTGCACGATTGTAGAGGGTTTATTCGTTCTAGTAGCTATGTTGACTATGAGGTTAGCTAATATGGAACAACAATGTAGGCTGTGTGTAGCAGTTAGCAGTTATGATATGGAGGTATGGCTTGGAAAGGTTTTTCCACCTGGTCACAGACAGCTGATGTGTTGTGCACTGAAGTCCACAAGCAAATGGAAAAAGGTAAGAGGAGAGCACGTAGATGCAAGAAAGAATTATACAATGAGCAAAGGGAAATCATGCTGTTTGTATGTGGCTGCTATGAAAGTGAACTGTGTGTGTTGGTGATCAGGGGTGTATTCATTCCGCCGGATTCTGTTGAAAATAAGTTCTTAAACGGAAGCAAACGGAACGAAACTGGGATAACATACCTGAATTTGTCCAATAGAAACTCTCGTTTGCAACTGTTGGACTAATGATTACACCCTATATCAGTTAGATGCAGTGTCTGTCACCTTAATTACTCAAAATTTGCTCTTGACCTTCATGATACTCAAATTTGAGTATCATGTAGTAGCCTAAACCTATCAATGTTACATTGAGCTGGGTGAATGGAATAGGAATGACAGTCATCCAATATGCTGTAATAGAAATGATCGTCCTCTCTCATCTCAAACGTCACCTACCGCCACTGCTATAAAAGGAGGGAGCAGTCACAGGCTGTAGTCTATCACAGAGTCACCACATGCATCATCTACAGCACTTAAGCGATAGCCCTGCTGCTGCCGCTGGTCAATATACTGCATTGTATTATCACCAGTAGAGATTCATGTAATTTAGGTGGGAAAAAGGACAGAGGGGAGGACAAAGATAAGGGGAGAGGAGAGGAAAGGAGAAGAGAAGAGAGGGAGAGGAGAGAAGAGTAGAGCAAAGGCGAGTAGAGGAGAGTAGAAGAGAAGAAAATAAAAGAGAAGAGAAGCAGCTAAGATGGAGATGGATAAGTAACAAAAGCATAAGGGACCAGAGATGTGAAAATGTTGTCGACTGGCAGGTGAGAAGGAACAACAGACGGTTGAACTTGTCAGGTCAGGTGATACGTTTTATAATGAAATTGCCTCATCAAACATGCAAAGACTTCCACGTTCATTTGAAAAATATGTATTTGGATCTACAATCTATCACTATAGCAAACAAGGGCCTCTTTTTGAGAGAGGTAGATAGAATTATGATACAACTTAAATCATACACAAGTGAATGTGGGTTCACACACACACGCACACACACAGACACACACACACACACATCAAAGCTTCCTCCGATCGAGTGAATATGTCATGACCGCGTCCCCATGATAGCTGTTACCCAGCTGTCATGTGACATGCCTGTTTGTGTGTGACACGTGTGTGACATTTCCCCCAATGGGAATAGCCTGCTTGTCATAATGTGTCAATGCTCCCTCGCTGCGTGTGATGTCAGCCATTGTGCCACCACTTGGTGACCACAGATGACACCCGCGGAGAGTGACACATGAGTAGGGCAACTTTGAGACACCGCATCATGCCTCTTCTGACTTTTACCGTCCCTATAATGACGGGTGTCACATTTTAAGCAACTGTTTTTTTCTCAGCCGAGCATTTTGGGGAAACAATAGCTGCATTGTTTTGACATTACTTGAGCCTAGCGCTGCAAGAGTGGGTCAAAAATTAAGTTTGTTTATTTTCAATTAACTGGCTGTATGAGCTATGCCATTTTACTGTAGTATTCCCTGGTATACATTTGTGTTTGAAGAGCTGAGCATCTTTACATTGGAGTGCAGGCCAATTACAATTTCTATGGATTAAACAAAAATCCTGCCTATAATGAGAAACAATCACACTGTCCATGGGGTAGCCTAGCAATCGTCTGCACTCATGGGTTATTGTGATCTTTGGTGTTGTTATTTTTAGGCAGTTAGGAAATGGCTATAGTGATAAAGGGAGAGAGAGAGCGATAAAGAGAGAAGGAGATGGAGAGAGAGAGAGCGACAAGGAGAGAGAGGAAAGGGGAGAAAACATTGAGGTTGGGGGGAATTAGCAAGCTTAAAGGACTCCCGCCAGAGGATGTTGCCGCCATTCATTTGACATAATTTCCTGTCCTAGATAGGAAATGCACAATTAGGTTGCACCTCTGAAGAACGACGACGGCTACTTATACATATTCATGAATTGGGTGAGGAAATTTTCATGTGGAGTTGAAAAACATCAACAAATAGGGCCATGACAGTTGTCAGTGTAGCTTGAATGCTAACCTTAAGTAGCTAGCTAATGTTGTTGTTGTTTTTTTAAACTCTGCCATATTCAACAGATTAGGCAGCTGGCTCTATAGCTGGTTCTGGAGCTGGATTTGTCATAAGCATTGATTTAGGGAAAACTTTGCCACAGATGGAAACCACCGGCCTATCTTTCACTTCGCCATCTACTGTTATCTCCAAAGTTTGAACATTGTCCATACATTGTGGCCGCGAATCCGCCATAGAAATAGTTAGAAAGAATTAGATGAAGCTCTGGTAATATGGATATCAATTGAAAGGTAGCTGATATGCATTTTTCTGCATTGTAATGGACACGGTGCAACCTTTGGTAGGTAGGCTGCTGGCTGACTTTGGCTGCAGGACACCAAAGCCAAATCAGCCCATACTTATAGGCTACAAAGACTTTCCTTGTGATCATGCACGACACAAATTATATGTTACTAAAAGTTCCTTGAATTTTCTTTTGCGGGTGCATTTTCATTATCTGAAGAGACACCTGTGGCCTCTAGTTAACGTTACACCAATCAAAGTGTGTAGTGAAGCAAAACTTTTGTCGTCAAAACCATTCATCTTTGGGCAACTCGGGGAGCGGGTTTGCAAAATGCTATCATATCATGGACAGATAAATACAAAACATTAACACCACCTGCTCTTTCCATGACCTAGACTGACCACTTCAATCAGCGTAGATGTAGGGAGGAGACAGGTTAAAGAAGGATTTTTAAGCCTTGAGACAAGTGAGACATGGATTGTGGATATGTGTCATTCAGAGGATGAATGGGAAAGACAAAATGTTTAAGTGCCTTGGAACGGTGTTTGGTAGTAGGTGCCAGCCACACCGGTTTGTGTCAAGGACTGCAATGCTGCTGGTTTTCCATGTGTATCCAGCCAACTTGACACAACAGTGGGAAGCATTGGAGTCATCTATGCCAGCATCCTTGTGGAACGTTTTCAACACCTTGTAGAGCCCTTGCCCTGACGAATTGAGACTGTTCGGATGGCAAAATGTATACTCAGTGTATATTTTTAATACAGACTTTCTCAAAAATAACTGAAATTGACAAATTACAGTGGCTTGCGAAAGTATTCCACCCCCCTTGGAATTTTTCATATTTAGGTTTCTTACAACTTGGAAATAAAATGGATTTTGGGGGGGGTTGTATCATTTGATTTACACAACATGCCTGCCACTTTGAAGATGCAAAATATTTTTTATTCTGAAACAAACAAGAAATAAGACAAAGGAACAGAAAACGTGAGTCTGCATAACTATTCACCCCCCCCCCCCCCCCCCCGAAGTCAATACTTTGTGTTTTGCATTAATTACAGCTGCAAGTATCTTGGGGTATGTCTCTATCTATTTTGACAGTTTCCAAAATTGTCAAAATATTGTCTGTGCGTATAACAGAACTGATTTTGCAGGCGAAAACCTGAGGAAATCCAACCCGGAAGTGCCTTTTATTTGGAAAAATCCCTGTTCCGTTGCCTGCCCCTCCTCCATTTAAAGGGGTATCAACCAGATTCCTTTTCCAATGGCTTCCTCAGGCTGTGACCAGGCTTTAGACATAGTTTCAAGCTTTTATTTTGAAAAATTAGCGAGATTTTTCAAAACGCATCAGGTGTCCTTTGATTAGTTCCTGCGCACGAGAGATGTAGCTCTCCATTTTCTTTCTCTGTAGTATTGAATAGGTTATCGTCCGGTTGAAATATTATCGATTATGTATGTTAAAAACAACCTGAGGATTGATTATAATTTTTTAAGGATACTTTTTTGGAATTTTCGTCTGCCTTTCAGGACCGGAACGAGCCTGTGGTTTTCTGAACATAACGCGCAAACCAAATTGCGGTTTTTGGTTATAAAACTAATCTTTATCGAACAAAAAGAACATTTATTGTGTAACTGGGAGTCTCGTTAGTGCAAACATCCGAAGATTATCAAAGGTAAGCGATTCATTTTATTGCTTTTCTGACTTTCGTGACCAAGCTAATTTGAGGCTAGCTGTTCTTACTGTTTTGTCTAGTGATTGATAAACTCACAAACGCTTGGATTGCTTTCGCTGTAAAGCATATTTTCCAAATCTGACACGATAGGTGGATTAACAACAAGCTAAGCTGTGTTTTGCTATATTTCACTTGTGATTTCATGATTCGAAATATTTTTTTTCTTTTTCTTTTATTTGGCGCTCTGCAATTCAGCGGTTGTTTACGAAAATTATCCAGCTAAAGGGATCCGTGCGGCAAGAAGTTAAACCACTCAAGTGTTGCTTTGACAGTATGCTTAGGGTCATTGTCCTGCTGGAAGGTGAACCTCCATCCCAGTCTCAAATCTCTGGAAGACTGAAACAGGTTTTCCTCAAGAATTTCCCTGTATTTAGCACCATCCATCATTCCTTCAATTATGACCAGTTTCCCAGTCCCTGCCGATGAAAAACATCCCCACAGCATGATGCTGCCACCACCATGCTTCACTGTGGGGATGGTGTTCTCGGGGTGATAAGAGGTCTTGGGTTTGCAACAGACATAGCGTTTTCCTCGATGGCCAAAAAGCTCAATTTTAGTCTCATCTGACCAGAGTACCTTCTTTCATATGTTTGGGGAGTCTCCCACACACCTTTTGGCGAACACCAAACGTGTTTGCTTATTTGTTTCTATAAGCAATGGCTTTTTTTCTGGCCACTATTCCCTAAAGCCCAGCTCTGTGGAGTGTATGGCTTAAAGTGGTCCTATGGACAGATACCCCCATCTCCCCTGTGGAGCTTTGCAGCTCCTTCAGGGTTATCTTGGTCTCTTTGTTGCCTCTCTGATTAATGCCCTCCTTGTCTGGTCCGTGAGTTTTGGTAGGCGGCCCTCTCTTGGCAGGTTTGTTGTGGTGCCATATTCTTTCCATTTTTTTATATTGGATTTAATGGTGCTCCGTGGGATTTTCAACGTTTTTTTATTTTATAACCCAACCCTGATCTGTACTTCTCCACAACTTTTTCCCTGACCTGTTTGGAGAGCTCCTTTGTCTTCATGGTGCCCCTTGCTTGGTGGTGCCCCTTGCTTAGTGGTGTTACAGACCCCGGGCGCCTTTCAGAACAGGTGTATATATACTGAGATCATGCGACAGATCCTGTGACATTTAGATTGCACCCAGGTGGACATTATTTAACTAATTATGTGACTTCTGAAGGTAATTTGTTGTACCAGATCTTATTTAGGGGCCTCATAGCAAAGGGGGTGAATACATATGCACACACCACTTTTCAGATTTTTTTCATTTCATTTCACCAATTTGGACTATTTTATGTATGACCATTACATAAAATCCAAATAAAAATCCTTTTCAATTATAGGTTGTAATGCACCATAATAGGAAAAACGCCAAGGGGGATGTATACTTTTGCAAGGCACTGTATCCAATGGATTATAATAATTGCAGGTGCAAAAAATGTGTTCTCCCCGTTTTTTTATTTGCTCAATGTGTCAGGTGGCCAAGTGAAGACAATGCTGTTTGGCTCATCTCAGTTAAGAAGAGGAATAACTTTGCAGCTGTTTTAAAGCTATGCTACCCGACCATTGCCCGACGGGCCCCGACATTATACATCGGGTTAGGGCCGGGTATGGCCTGTTTTTTCATCAACAACTATGCAGCCCTGATGGAACCGTTGCTATGGATACTCAGACTCCATAAGTCTGAGCACAGTGCATGCAGAGTGAGCTACGTTCAGGGAGCGAGTGACAGACAGAGAGGAGCAGCTAATGGATTTACTAATGGAGGAAGTTATTTCTGATTTCGGGCTTCGGGCAGGGCCGGGCCTTACATTTGCCAGAAGCAATCAGGCTTGGTTAGAGCAGAGCCTGAACGTTGTGAGAATGGGTAGGGCTCGGTCTTAAAATGAATGTCTGTGCAGGGCTCTAATCTGTTTCTGATTTAAAAAACAATGCCATGCTGGTGGGTTGTGACATTCAAACAAAACCCAGCCCTGAAATGAAACATTGTCTGAAAATAATGTCTATGTCACATCACAGGAAAAGACTCCACATTCACATGGATTTGCACGATGTGGACAGTTCGGATTTTTCCACTTCAAGCCCAAATATATCACACTTTGACTAAAATTATGAGTTATCCGGCCATCGTCTTTCAGCTCAAAAAAGTGAATTTCTACTGGTGTGGGTGTTTAAAGGGCATTATACACAGTATACACAGGATTTAGCATTTAAATGAAGGATTATGGCCCTTTGCTTTGATAGAAAGAGCCACCTTATAGCCATTGGAACAATGGTTTGTTCTCCAGGAGCGATTTCAAAGGTGGCATCCAGCTGTTAGTCTTGGATGCTGGTCAGAAGAGGTATGCTAAATCCATTCCACCAAGAAATTCCACCCAGATTTGTCATGCTGACCTCTAGAAATCATACTGTGTGGGGCCATGTAGGCATGCACAAAGATTCAAAAACACACACACACACACACACACACACACACACACACACACACACACACACACACACACACACACACACACACACACACACACACACACACACACACACACACACACACACACACACACACACACACTCTCTCTCTGTGTTTCTAGTCCTCCTGGTTTCGACCCTTGCCTGTCCTGACCCCGAACCCGCCTGCCTGACCGTTCTGACTACCAGCCTGTCTATCCCCTAGTACTGTTTTGGATTCGGATCTGTCTTATGAACTCTCGCCTGTCCCCGACCTGCCTTTGCCTACTCCCTTTGTTATAATAAATATCGGAGCTCAACCATCTGCCTCGTGTTTCTGCATTTGGGTCTCGCCTTGTGCCCTTATAGTATCAGTGCTAATCGGCCATTGGACATGAACATTACACAACAAGTTGGAAATCGCAAATTCAACAATGAGTGGTTTGGAAGGAATCAGTGGATAACTGCAAGCATTGCAAAGCCATCATTAGCCTGCTATTCAGTGGAGTGGCTGTTTGGTCCCAAGTCTAACGTTAAGGGTCTCTTTTCCGAGTTTAAAATGATACAAATTTCAACATTGGCCATGCTGTCAATGAAGCATGATTTGTGCCGCACTGAAAACAACTGTTAACTCGGACTGCAAAATCGGACTTTAGTGAGTTCAAGACAACTGGGAACTCGGGAAAATCGAGCTACAACTGGGAAAATATGTTTTGAACTTTCATCCAACTTGGAATTGTAACCCCGGATCTCGGGCCTCTTTCTAGATCTACGACCTGAAGATCACTGACGTCATCATGATTCAACCTTATTAATTTTTGAGTTCCCAGTTGTCTTAAAAGCACCATAAATCCAGAGAATGTCAGAGTTTGATGACAAAATTTGTGCCACCTTCCTTCCTGCATGTTCAAGTGAATACAGCACAACAAGGTGACTCCAAAAATGTTGCGTATGCTGCTGCATAAATGATGTAATATGCCAGGGAGATATGTATACTGTAGCGAAGAAATTAATACTAAGTTGATGTCGTGTAGTAAGCTGATAGTAGCCCATGTGCCTCACAATAATAATTTGGCCTATTTTTACAGTGCATTGCAAAAGTATTCATCCACCTTGGTGTTTTTCATATATTTTTTTGCATTGCATCCTGTAATTTAAATAGATTTTTTCTTTGGAATTCATGTAACGGACATACACAAAATAGTCCAAATTTGTGAACATTTTTTTTTTAAATGTACTTGTTTAAAAAAAATCTAAAAAAATTTAAACGGAAAAGTGGTGTGTGCATATTAATTCACTCCCTTTGCTATAAAGCCCCAAAATAAGATCTGGTGCAAGCAATTACCTTCAGAAGTCACATAATTAGTTAAATAAAGTCCACCTGGGTGCAATTTAAGTGTCACATGATCTGTCACATGATCTCAGTATATATACACTTGTTCTGAAAGGGCCCAGGGTCTGGTGATTTTTGCAATGATTTTTGCAATTTGTTCCAGTCATTGGCAGCAGAGAACTGGAAGGAAAGGCGGCCAAAGAGGAATTGGCTTTGGGGGTGACCAGTGAAATATACCTGCAGGTGCGCGTGCTACGGGTGGGTGCTGCAATGGTGACCAGTGAGCTGAGAAAAGGCGTGGCTTCACCTAGCAAAGACTTATAGATGACCTGGAACCAGTAGGTTTGGCAACGAATATGAAGCGAGGGCCAGCCAACGATAGCATACAGGTCGCAGTGGTGGGTAGTATATGGGCTTTGGTGACAAAACGGATGGCACTGTGATAGACTGCATCCAATTTGCTGAGTAGATTTTTGGAGGCTATTTTGTAAATGATGTCACGGTTCAGTAGGATAGTCAGTTTTACGAGGGTATGTTTGGCAGCATGAGTGAAGGATACTTTGTTGTGAAATAGGAAGCTGATTCTAGATTTAATTTTAGATTGGAGATGCTTAATGTGAGTCTGGAAGGAGAGTTTACAGTCTAACCAGACACCTAGAATATGTGGAAAACTACAAATACCTAAGTCAAAACCGTCCAGAGTAGTGATGCTGGACGGGCGGGCAGGTGCGTGCAGCGATCGGTTGAAGAGCATGCATTTAGTTTTACTTGCCTTTAAGAGCAGTTGGAAGCCACGGAAGGAGAGTTGTGGGGCATTGAAGCTCGTCTGGAGGTTTGTTAATACAGTGTCCAAAGAAGGGCCAGAGTTATACAGAATGGTGTCGTCTGCGTAGAGGTGGATCAGAGAATCACCAGCAGTAAGAGCGACGTCATTGATGTATACAGAGAAAAGGGTCGGCCCGAGAATTGAACCCTGTTGCACCCCCATAGAGACTGACAGAGGTCCGGACAACAGGCACTCTGATTTGACACACTAAACTATGTCTGAGAAGCAGTTGGAGAACCAGGCGAGGCAGTCATTTGAGAAACCAAGGCTGTTGAGTCTGCCGATAAGAATGTGGTGATTGACAGAGTCGAAAGCCTTGGCCAGGTCGATGAATACGGCTGCACTGTATTGTCTTTTATCGATGGCGGTTATGATATCGTTTAGGACCTTGAGCGTGGCTGAGGTGCACCCATGACCAGCTCGGAAACCAGATTGCATAACGGAGAAGGTACGGTGGAATTCAAAATGGTTGGTGATCTGTTTGTTAACTTGGCTTTCGAAGACCTTAGAAAGGCAGGGTAGGATAGATATAGGTCTGTATCAGTTTGGGTCTAGAGTGTCTCCCCCTTTGTAGAGGGGGATGACCGCGGCAGCTTTCCAATCTTTGGGGATCTCAGACGATACGAAAGAGATGCTAGTAAAAGGGGTTGCAAAAATTGCGGCGGATCATTTTAGAAAGAGAGGGTCCAGATTGTCTAGCCCAGCTGATTTGTAGGGGTCCAGATTTCGCAGCTCTTTCGGAACATCAGCTATCTGGAATTGGGTGAAGGAGAAATGGGGGAGGCTTGGGTAAGTTGTTGTGGAGGGTGCAGGGCTTTGACCGGGGTAGGGGTAGCCAGGTGGAAAGCATGGCCAGCCATAGAAAAATGCTTATTGAAATTCTCAATTATCGTGGCTTTATCGATGATGACATGGTTTCCTAGTCTCAGTGCAGTGGCCAGTTGGGAGGAGGTGCTCTAATTCTCCATGGACTTTACAGTGTTCCAGAACTTTTTGGAGTTTGTGCTACAGGAGGCACATTTCTGTTTGAAATAGCTAGCCTTTGCTAACTGCCTGTGTTTATTGGTTCCTAACTTCCCTGAAAAGTTGCATATCGCGGGGGCTATTCGATGCTAATGCGGTATATCACAGGATGTTTTTGTGTTGGTCAAGGGCAGTCAGGTCTGGAGTGAACCAAGGGCTATATCTGTTCCCGGATCTACATTTTTTGAATGGGGCATGCTTATTTAAGATGGTAAGGAAAGCACTTTTAAAGAATAACCAGGCATCCTCTACTGACAGAAAGAGACTTGTTAATGTGTGAAAGTTACATATTTCCCCAAAATATTTTTGAATTTCCCGCTCTGCCTTTTCAGCGGAATGTTGTCGAGGGGTTCCGCTAGCGGAACGCATGTCTTAAACAGGTTTTTAAGCTCTACATCACCAGAGGAACAGAGGAGTAGGATAAAGGTACGGCTAAAGGCTATAAGAACTGGTCGTCTAGTGCGTTCGGAACAAAGAGTTAAAGGAGCAGGTTTCTGGGCGCGGAAGAATATATTCAAGGCATAATGTACAGACAAGGGTATGGTAGGATGTGAATAAAGTGGAGGTAAACCTAGGCATTGAGTGACGATGAGAGAGGTTTTGTCTCTAGAGACACCATTTAAACCAGGAGAGGTCACCGCATGTGTGGCGGGTGGAACAAAGGTCTAGCTAAGGCATATTGAGCAGAGCTGGAGGCTCTATACTGAAATAAGACAATAATCACTAACCAAAGCAGCAATAGACAAGGCGTATTGACATTAGGGAGTAGCATGCGTAGCCGAGTGATCATAGGGACCAGTTAGTAGTTAGGCGAGCTGGAGAAGGAGCTGGAGCAGTTTTGCCTTGAAGAATGGTCAAAAATCTCAGTGGCTAGATGTGCATGCTTATAGAGACATACCCCAAGAGACTTGCAGCTGTAATTGCTGCAAAAGGTGGCTCTACAAAGTATTGCACCATTATAGTGCAATTAATGTATTGTTTAGTGTTGTGTTGTGTAGTGGCTTTGCTGGTATGCATCCCACATAATTTTTTTGTTTGCCCCACCAAGATTTATATGCTACATTTCACGCCCCTGGATGATGTGAAACGGATCTTTTAAATTCTCTAAGGCCATCTCTGCTCTGCTATTTGCATGATCAATCATCAACTCCAGGGTGGGGACAGACAACAATCTCGTATGGATTGCAGTTCACAATGCATGTATATTTTCATCAGCTGGTAATTTTTTTTCTCTTGTGAAAGGTACATTTGCTGCAGCATAGCCTGTCCTAAAGTAATATTAAGACTAATAATTTACACATCTCCATCTGGATTTCGCGGGTCACCTTGTTTTTTTATTGTAAAGATTTTTGTTTTAAATTGCAGGTGCAGAGTTTTAAAACGGCTCATCATTCGAATTTTGTTGCTTTAAATCTTTGTGCACATGAGCACTCCCTCTTCGTCTTTCTCTCACCTTCAATTCCATTCAAATGCATCCAAAATAGATAATCTTCTTCAAGAATGATATATTCTATACATATATACAGTGGCTTCAGAAAGTATTCACACCCCTTGACTTAAAAAAAAGCTATTGTGGTTGTGCGAATTTGAAATGGATTCAATTGAGCTTTTGTGTCACTGGCCTACACACAATACCCCATAATGTCAAAGTGGAATTATGTTATTAGAATTTATTACAAATTAATTAAAAATGAAAAGCGGAAATGTTTTGAGTCGATAAATATTTAACTCCTTTGTTATGTATGGAAAGCCTAAATAAATTCAGGAGAAAAAATGTGCTTAACAAGTCACATAATATGTTGCATGGACTACTGTAACTCTATGCACAATAATAGTGTTTAACATGATTTTTAAATGACTACCTCATCTCGTCTCCCCACACATACTTTTTCTTGCCACTCATTTTATGTGAACACTTTGTAATTACCTGGATTTCTTCATAAATTGGTCATAAAATTTGATCTGACCTTCATCTAAGTCACAACAATAGACAAACACAGTCTGCTTAAACTAACAACACACAAATGATTGTATTTCTATCCTCTATATTGAATACATCATTTAAATATTCATAGTTTAGGTTGGAAAAAGAATGTGAACCCCTAGGCTCACAAAAGCTAATTGGAGTCAGGTGTCCGCTAACCTGGAGTCCAATCAATGAGTTGATGTTCATCAGTCCAGGGTAAGACAAATTGCCTATAAATGGAAAAAATTCAGCACTGTTGCTACTCTCCCTGGGAATGGCTGTCCTGCAAAGTTGACTGCAAGAGCACAGCGCAGAATGCTCAATGAGGTTAAGAAGAATCCTAAAGTGTCAGGTAAAGACTTACAGAAATCTCTGGAACATGCTAACATCTCTGTTGACGAGTCTATGATACGTAAAACACTAAACAAGAATGGTGTTCATGGGAGGACACCACGGAAGATGCCACTGCTGTCCAAAAAAACCATTGCTGCACATCTGACTTTCGCAAAAGAGCGCCTGGATGTTCCACAGCGCTACTGGCAAAACATTCTGTGGACAGATTAAACTAAAGTTGAGTTGTTTGGAAGGAACACACAACACTATGTGTGGAGAAAAAAAGGTTCAGCACACCAACATCAAAAGCTCATCCCAACTGGCGGAGGGAGCATCATGCTTTGGGTCTGCTTTGCTACCTCAGGGCCTGGACAGCTTGCTATCATCGGCGGAAAAAGGAATTCCCAAGTTTCTCAAGACTTTTTGCAGGAGAATTTAAGGCTATCTGTCCACCAATTGAAGGTCAACAGAAGTGTGATGCAACAAGACAACGACCCACAACACAGAAGTAAATCAACAACAGAATGGCTTCAACAGAAGAAAATACACCTTCTGGAGTTGCCCAGTCAGAGTCCTGACCTCAACCTGATAGAGAGCGGTTCACACCAGACATCCCAAGAATATTGCTGAACTGAACGTTTTTTATAAAGAGGAATGGTCCAAAATTCCTCCTGACTGTTGTGCAGGTCTGATCAGCAACTACAGAAAACGTTTGGTAGAGGTCATTGCTTCCAAAGGAGGGACAAACCGTTATTAAATCCAAAGTTCACATACTTTTCCCACCCTGCACTGTGAATGTTTACACAGTGTGTTCAATAAAGACATGAAAACGTGTAATTGTTTGTGTGTTATTAGTTTAACTTCTCTGCGCTACGGATCCCTTTAGCGGGATAATTTTCAAAAACAACCGCTGAATTGCAGGGCGCAAAATATTACTAAAAATATTTATAATCATACAATCACAAGTGAAATATACCAAAACACAGCTTAGCTTGTTGTTAATCCACCTATCGTGTCAGATTTGGAAAATATGCTTTACAGCGAAAGCAATCCAAGCTTTTGTGAGTGTATCAATCAATGCTAGAACAGCTAGCATTAAATTAGCTTGGTCACGAAAGTCAGAAAAGCAATAAAATGAATCGCTTACCTTTGATAATCTTCGGATGTTTGTACTCACGAGACTCCCAGTTACACAATAAATGTTATTTTTGTTCGATAAATATTAGTTTAGTAACAAAAAAACGCCATTTGGGTTGCGCGTTATGGTCAGAAAACCACAGCCTCGTTCCGTTCCTGAAAGGCAGACGAAAATTCCAAAAAGTATCCGTAATTTTCGTAGAAACATGTCAAACGTTTTTTATAATCAATCCTCAGGTTGTTTTTAACATACATAATCGATAATATTTCAACCGGACGGTAACCTATTCAATTAAAGACAGAAAGAAAATGTCGAGCTACCCCTGTCGCCCGCAGGAACTAATCAAAGGACACCTGACTCGTTTTGAAAAATCTAGCTAATTTTTCCAAATAAAAGCCTGAAACTATGTCTAAAGCCTGGTCACAGCCTAAAGAAGCCATTGGAAAAGGAATCAGGTTGATACCCCTTTAAATGGAAAAGGGGCAGGCAATGAAACAGGGATAAAAAAATGCACTTCCGGGTTGGATTTCCTCAGGTTTTCGCCTGCAAAATCAGTTTTGTTATACTCACAGACAATATTTTGACAGTTTTGGAAACTTTGGAGTGTTTTCTATCCTAATCTGTAAATGATATGCATATTCTACGATCTGTGCCTGAGAAATAGTCAGTTTACCTTGGGAACGTTATTTAACAAAAAGAAAGAATTCTGGCCCCTAGCGTCAATAAGTTAATGGTTTGAACAAGGTGCATAATTCCAGTCCATATAACACACTATAATACAATACAGTAAAGTAATACAGTCCCCACCCAAAAATATTACTGGAGCTAGACCCAGCTAGCAATTAGGAATCGGCCCAGAAGCGGCTGGGGGGCTGGAACTGATTGAATTGGCCCGGAATCGGGTGGCGGACTCAGCCCAGAATCAAAATGAATGACTGTCCATAATCGTCCAAAGTACATCGGGCCGTTTCCATCTACGGGAATTCAGCCGACTTTGCCGGCATCTTACTAGAATCCCCCCACATTTATTTACATGCAAATGTAAATAAATGTATACAAAATTCTGGCAATTTTGAGCCTGTAATCGAACCCACAAACGCTGATGCTCCAGATAATCAACTAGTCTAAAGAAGGCCAGTTTTATTGCTTCTTTCATCAAAACAACAGTTTTCAGATGTGCTAACATAATTGCAAAAGGGTTTTCTAATGATCAATTAGCCTTTTAAAATCATAAACATGGATTAGCTAACACAACATGCCATTGGAACACAGAAGTGATGGTTGCTGATAACGTGCCTCTGTGAGCCTATGTAGATATTCCATAAAAAATCTGCCATTTCCAGCTACAATAGTCATTTACAACATTAACAATGTCTACACTGTATTTCTGATCAATTTGATGTTATTTTAATGGACCAAAAAATGTGCTTCTCTTTCAATGAGGACATGAGGCCCATCCAAATAATGAGGCCCATCCAAATAAAATATTGCATTTTTTTTACCGATACGCGAACGACAGAAAGATGCATCAATCTCAATTAAAACTTCCGAAACAGTGCTCCTCTGTCTCAGTATGTGTAAACCATGTATCTGAGGCTGTCTGCACCAAAATAGTATGGTATGTCATACTATTTCTGGCCAGGCAGCATCAGATACATGGGCGCTGTTTTGCTCGCTCTGATGCTTTTCTAAGGTGACATAATTTCATCAGAGAGGAAGAGGTACGGTGACATAGTTTCAGCAGAGAGGAAGAGCTGAAGCAAGAAGGCTCACTCTTGCCAAAATATGTCCAGAATAAGCCCAACACATTTCTATGGGCATAATATGCAGACCTAAGCTTGTCGCCTCGCTTCCCGCCTTTAGGACAAAGATTCCCATTGTTAGGGTGGAGACATGAGCATCTCGTCATTATATACAGATCTCTGGTTTCAGGCTCTTGCAAATTGGAAAGGAATGTTGGCCGGTGCCGAGTGCACTATTAGGATTCTGGATTCCCCTAAAGTAAATTGTTGTTTGGCCAAAATTATAGACTATAAATACTCCTGTCTAAATAAAATAATTATAAATACTTCACCAGGGAGGTTACCTACAGAGGATCATTTGACCATGATGTGTTGGTGCAAAGGTTAACATGTTGTGGAATTACTGTTCATGCTCTAGATTGGTTTATAAATTACCTATCAAATCGTACACAATATGTAATGGTGGATGGTTGTAAAATCAGGTGTTCTGCAAGGTTCTATTTTGGGCCCACTGTTGTTCATTTTGTATATCAACAATATTGGGGATAATATTGAAACAGCGGATGTTCATTTTTATTGAGATGATACTGTTCTTTATTTCAAGTGGTAGTAGTTTATCTTTATCTTTTGAAAATGCCCAAAGAGCATTTAACACCATACAACATAATCTGTATGATTTGAAGCTGGTTCTGAATTCAGGTAAACAAAATGCATTGTATTTTCAAATACCAGGCATGTTACTAATCATGTCATTACTACATTAGATGGACATACTATAGAGCAAGTCAAAATGTGCAAATATTTGGGAGTTTGGGTGGATAACAAGCTGAGCTTCACTGTTCATGTGAAGAACATGATAAGGAAGCTCATGCTGAGAATAGGTTATTATTACCAGGAAGGAGCTGGTAATACGTACATTACTGGTGGCTTTAGATTTTAGTGGTGTTATATATATATATACAGTACATCCTGGAATGCGTTGTGGAAGCAAGATAAAGGCTAATTCAACATCAGGGATTAATTAAATTGTATTCCATTTAATGCTAAACACATAATGTAAAAAACCTTGAATATGAAACTGCTTCCAGTTTCTTTCGTAATGACAGAGATCGCTTAGAAATGTTACCGTCTCTCACACAGGAAAAAGCACAGTGATCACTTATGTCATTTGCAAAAACACCAGAAGCATTAAAACAATGAGGAGTATTGGTTAAGATCAAATCAATCAAAGAGGATTTCAGAGGATACTTTATATTCAACCTAGTTACACTGTTGACAATCTTGAGTGAGATTATAGGTATTGCAGCGAATTTTGAGTTGATCAGAGCTAGATGTTTACCAATCCTGATTCAGATCACCCATCAAGACAAACTCAGAGGCATGCTGTGAAAACAATTTGAAAATACAATCCAGAAAGCCAGCAGTAGCAGATGGAGGTCTATAACCTCTATTAATCTATTTGCCAGCAGCATACCACCCTGCATACCACTGCTGGCTTGCTTCTGAAGCTAAACAGGGTTGGTCCTGGTCAGGCCCTGGATGGGAGACCAGATGCTGCTGGAAGTGGTGTTGGAGGGCCAGTAGGAGGCACTCTTTCCTCTGGTCTAAACAAAGATCCCAATGCCCCAGGGCAGTGATTGGGGACACTGCTCTGTGTAGGGTGCCGTCTTTCGGATGGGACGTTAAACGGGTGTCCTGACTCTCTGAGGTCATTAAAGATCCCATGGCACTTATCGTAAGAGTAGGGGTGTTAACCCCGGTGTCCTGGCTAAATTCCCAATCTGGCCCTCAACCATCACGGTCACCTAATAATCCCCAGTTTACAATTGGCTCATTCATCCCCCTCCTCTCCCCTGTAACTATTCCCCAGGTCGTTGCTGCAAATGAGAATGTGTTCTCAGTCAACTTACCTGGTAAAATAACAAATAAATAAAAAAATAAAATAACAATAAGATGCAACAATATTTAGAGATGAGCTGAGGTTTAGGTTCAAAGACAGATATTCAAATTGCTTAGGTTTAGTAACAGAAGTCAGAACGACCACTGAGAACTGTCATGTCGGTATGAAGGATCGGGAGACAAGTGCAGGAATGCGTAATAGGGGTTTTTATTTCCCAAATTACAGCGTGCCGTGTAAAGGCATAGGGACGATGACCAAACAAACACATATACAACACACAGGGTTGAAACCCAAACAAAAGAGCGAGGAGTACCTCGAATAAATAACACAAGCGCACAATGATTATCACACGAGACGTGACCCGTAATCATCTGCACAATCCACAATGGCACGAAAGCCAAAACACACAGCACAGGTACTCACACGAACCAAAGGACATTGTAACAATAACCAACAGGACAATGGTGGACAAAGGGCACACTTATACAATTACTAATCAAATAGAATAGAGGACAGGTGTGCAGGAGGTTCAGGAGGGATCCGTGACAAGAACATTTCTTTTACGTATACAGAAACACCACCACCCTTAGATTTACGATCAGCACGAAAAACCTTGCATCCATTTATGCCAATAGTTTTGTCTATTAAACATATTTTGAGCCAGGTTTCAGAAAGCATAAATATGCCAGGGTTGGCAGTTTTTATCCAAATATTCACAAATTCAAGCTACAGCAGAAGACTTCTTACGTTCATATTCAGAAACTTCAGCCCACTCTGACTACTTAATTCGGGCAGGGGTGAAAATATCAGGACCTGGGTTAGATTGCACATTTCCAGACAGTAGAAGCAGCAAGATAATGGCAAGTCTAGATTGGGGGTTACAACATTTTGATTACAGACAGCATTTGAGCGACAATCCAGTCACCAGAGCCTTTAACACCACATGTTTCAGGAGATGTGTAGTCCAGAGACATGGGTAAGTACCAAGAGAACAGTCCTGACATGTAAGAGCAAGAGTCTGATTTCTCCCATGTTGTTTGGGAGAAATGTGCAGAGTTCACACGTGCATTTACAGAGCAAGCATATGGTTTCTCTCAAGGCACGAGGGAGAAACAGTCATATCTTTCCTCATTCGCAGAGCAACGAGCTCTAAAAGTATCTCCAACATTGTAAAAGCCAAGGGTAGACAACAGCAAAATGAGCAACGGCAGCATGTTCGTTTATTGCCCAATCAATTAACATGAGCGAAAACACAGCGCTAAGCACATACAAAGTTAACAGAACAATCTAAGATATGTATCTAACACAAAGCTAACCACTCATTTTAAATGAGCTACATCTTCAAATAAAAGCGTTCCTAAAAAATAATACTAACATAGCAAGAATCACCAATCAAATAGTCCAACAGCAGATCAGTAAAAAGTCGGATGTAGGTGTATGATGTAGGCGAGCAAAGCTCCAGGGAGAGAGAGAGAGAGAGAGTGGCGGGTGCATCTGTACCAGACAAAGAGACCAGGGCAGGCGGGGAACAGTGCAGAAGGTAACACGAGGAAGACGAAAAGAGGCCCTCAACTTGGCAGACATCCAGGGCGACAATAACCGTTGGTTGAAAACAAAACCATGACGTTTATACAATCACTAACCAGAACGTTAATAAAATCACTAAAATCCAGACCAGATTTATTTAGTATTCAAGGCACACTTAACCAGCATGGCTACCACAGCATTCCGCAGTGATACGCCATCCCATCTGGTTTGACCTTAGTTGGACTATTATTTGTTTTTCAACAGGACAATGACCCAAAACACACCTCCAGGCTGTGTAAGGGCTATTTGACCAAGGAGAGTGATGGAGTCATTGTTCTGGGAACTTTCAAATAACTAATTTGCTGGGTTAGTGTTGGCTCCACTAGACAATTATGTTTACACTGCCCTGCTTAGAGGGGGTTAACTGACGGCTAGTGTTCTGTGCTAACTCCGGAGTTAGGCGTTGAGACGTGACAAGTTTGCAAGTTTACATTGCAATATATGTGTAGCCGAGGGTATTTTTACCTCCCTCTCCTCTTTCCATCCCTCTCTCTAGCTCAGCAGCACCAGCAGCAAAAGCATCTCAATGTCTGAAAGATAGAAAATTATAAGAGATTCATGAGAGAGGCTCAGTGGTGTCTGTATCCCCCAGGCTCTGGATGGTGGGTTCTGCCCCAAAATAATATAATAATAAAAATAATAAAACAGAACAAAGAGGGACGAATCCGTGTCGCTAGCTAACAAAAAATTAACTACAAGGTTTGTGCTATAGCTGTTTCTTTGACGAGGTGAATTTCTTCAATTCAATGGTAACTCATCTAAATAAAACCTTTAGTAAGCACCTTATGCTCATATTTAACTGTTTCTCTCATGTTTAGAAGGGCATTTGAGCCATAGCCATAGACATTAGTGCAAGCATTGTCTACATACTAATTTATTTACAGCGCACACAGATGGTAAATCACGTACAAGAGACCCTTTGGAAAAAGATTACTGGAGCTTGTTTAATTTATTTACCCAGGAGAGCATACATCTATGGGCTTTTATGTTTTTCTGTCGTGCGTAAAAAACACTGCTCTCCAATCTGTGTTGGAGAGGCAATTACAGGATGCAATTCTTGATGGGGTGATGAAATCAATATGAATGGCTTTCATTAGTGACCTCTAGTATGCTTCTCTCAAGCACCCCCGACCCGACCCAACCCTTTTAAGACGAAAGACTGAAGAAAAGGTGAAGGAGAGATTGAGGGGAAGAGGGAGCAAAGGACAGAGTCACTGAAAGGGAGAAAGTACAAAAAAAGAGAGTAGTGAAGAGAGAAGTGCATAGAGGAAAGGGAGGGAGATATTGAAAATGGAGAGATAGAAAAGAGAGTAGACAATCAGTGGAGAAATGAAAGGGAAGGAGCTTTTTTGGAGGTATACAGACAGAGAAAAAGAGAAGAGAGGTGAGAGAGTTCAAGAGAGGGGAGCATAAGAGAGGGGGAAAAATAAGTATCTTGTGATTTATATGGTTATTATCTGCTGCACTCATGGGGGTGAATAGATGCTGTCATGCATGCACCCTGGAAGAGGTACTCTGTTCTTTTTGGGGAACGAAGACACTCCCTGGGGCCCAAACTTTTGCATTAACATTCTGTACTGTAATGGGCCCCCATTTGCTGCTTGTCACCATAAGATAGGTGGCTCTATCCCTGCCAGTGCCTCCCAGCTGAGAAGGGCCCCTGCTCACTGTGCACATGGCAACCTTTCTCCCCCTCTCACTCTATCCCTCCCTCCCTCTTTTTCTGTCTGGTCTCTCTCTCATCTCTCCCTTTTGCTTTCTCATCCTTTTTCTGTCTCTCTCTTTCTCAGCTCCGGTGCTTCAAGGATGACAAGGGCACTAAAAACCAAAGAGACAGAGCTGGAACATTACTCAGACAATTGTGTCAATGCAGTCTCAACCTGAAAGCTATGCATTCACTCACATTTTATTCCATCTCAAATGCAGTCAGTGGTCAGAACGATGTCTACCCAGCCCCGGTCCGGGTCACAAACTGAGAGCTGCTCTCCCCTCTACCCAGGGTCTTATTACGAGCGTTGTGTATTCTAACATATGCTTCTGTGTGTAGCGGGGTTAACGAAGGAGCAGGAAGGGTCAGAGCTACGTCCATGCCGAGACAACTGCCGAGACATGACTCCGTTTTGGACTTAAGTTGTTGGAGTGCAGGATACGGTCGGTCTGATTGCAGTTTATTGATATACGATGTTTTTCCAGAGATTTGACTGTCATAAAATAGCTTGAAACTCTTAGTGTACACATATACATGCATGCACGTGTGCACTCATACTGCTTAGTCTATAAAATAGAGTTGCATCATTTTCAGCAAATTGACCACATGGCTCCTAATTGCCTCACTGTCCAAGCATCTCCCTCATCCAGTCCTCCCATTCCACACCTCTCTCTCTCTCGTTCCATCTTTCCCTGACCTCTCGGTACACCCTGTATATGTTAGCCAGGTGAAGAGTAGATGTCACTCAATACATCCATGTGGACTGCCACAGACTGATGACTCATCAATATCGGACGGATCATAATTCGTGTATGCTGGGTAATGGTTTAGCAGATGTTCTGTAAAGCAATGATCACTGATAGATTGTGACAGTGGAAGTGATCATGTGCTATTTGACAGATTCACCCTTTTCAATGAATTTCACTCAAATTATAGACCCCGTTGAATGGGGATGGCATGTAGAGTGTGTCTGTCTCTGATATCGTGCGATTATGTTTCCTAGAATTCAGTCTCGTTTGATCCTGCAAATATGTACATCTTCCATGTAACCATGATCCCCTCACAGTCGGTGTGGTTTAGAAATCAACGTTTGAGCAAACATAATCTTTAATTTATGATCGCCCCCTTTGCCCGAGCCTAGATCTGCAGATTAGCCATTGATCGATTGGTTGGCTGCTCTTTGAAGGTGACGCGAGGCAGGCACGGCTAAGCACTCTCATTGACTGACTACGTTGGAGTATAATGCTAGGTGACAGGCAGCCCCCCCCACCACCCCCGTGTTTTGCAGCGCAAGCCAAGGGGATTATGGGTAGGCTTAATATCTGATTTTAATTACCAGTTGAACACAGTGATCATGGCTCATTAGAGAGTCGCAGAAGCTGAGTGTGTGAGCTGGAGTGTGTACCACAACTATGGCGCGGGGAAAGTGAGATATATATTTGTGAGATATATGAGATATATATATTTAGCTGGGAACTAAAAGACCCTGACTTAAACGTTTTAATAAAATGTAAGTGTAGATTCTGCATGACTGGTTGTTTATGATTTGTTTTCATGTATAATTTGCATAATGCTGATTGCTTTATTTGCTGTATGTTCTTATTGTATCCATGTCTAATGAGTAAACTTTGATCTTTACATTTTCAATACCATTAATAGTAACTCTAATCCGACCAAATCTGACAATATGTACTCGGGTAGCTCCACACAAGACTGTTTGTTCTGAATAATTTCCCTTTAAGTCACACATTTGGAGGTTTAGCTGTACCAACCACCTCAGCTTGCTGCCATGCCACATATTAATCTGTTTGTATGAGATTTCCTCTATTGCACGCCATTTTAGGACAGAGTGAGTCTGTCAAATGTCTGAATAGTCCTCTCTACCACAGGATAAGAAGATTAAGCCATTTTAACCCCCCTTGGAGTGGGAGCCACCACTGCCGCCACATGCCCTCCTTCTCTCCTTCTCTCCCCTGCCATCCAGGAATTACCCAGGCTCCTCCACTCTCCACTTGTGTTAATTTCCTGGTGCTGTCAGTGTGGTGAAACTGCTGGGCGCGCTCAGTTGGGCAGCGGAGCACGCTTGGCAGTGTTGCAGCACACTCTGTGGTTCCACTGAAACTGGAGCCCCGCCAGTCCCCTCCTGCCCCAAACTCCCATTCATGGCATAATGCGGGAGGCAGAGTGGCTCCAGTGCTTCCACACCGTTGCCCTTTTCTTTTCTTTCTTTCTGTCTCCTCCAGTCACTTTCTTGGTCATTGACTTGCTCCAAAAGTGACTCTCTCTCTCTCTCTCTCTCTCTCTCTCTCTCTCTCTCTCTCTCTCTCTCTCTCTCTCTCTCTCTCTCTCTCTCTCTCTCTCTCTCTCTCTCTCTCTCTCTCTCTCTCTCTCTCTCTCTCTCTCTCTCTCTCTCTCTCTCTCTCTCTCTCTCTCTCTCTCTCTCTCTCTCTCTCTCTCTCTCTCTCTCTCTCTCTCTCTCTCTCTCTCTCTCTCTCTCTCTCTCTCTCTCTCTCTCTCTCTCTCTCTCTCTCTCTCTCTCTCTCTCTCTCTCTCTCTCATAGCTGTCTCATAGCTGTCTATATATAGTGAGATTCCTTCAATCCCTTGGGTTTAGTTTTAGTTCAGGGTTCTTGCTCGTATTGTTCGGGGAGTGGGGTCATTCTCTCTGTCCCTCTTCCTCTCTCAAGACCTACACAACCCTTTGAAATTACAAATGGTTTTGCAATGTAAAGCCAAGACACAAATAAAACATTATTTTGTGAATGTACGTCACAGTAAAGGCTGCTTGACAAGTTGCATATTTGCCTGGATATATGCTGGAGATTCAATATACTATGTTGGTATAGTTTGTTGTTTCCCACTGGCATGTGAGGGACAATTAATATTTAATCACAGTAATGTGTTCTTGAAAATATAACACCCTAGCTACATGGGAAAGACGAGAGGTACAAAACCCCATGCTTTGCAAAGAGTGGGCGTCTACAAATAAACCCATGAGTGTTTTGGGATGAAAAGTATGAGCTCTTTAAAGTATATTAGAAACAAATGGAGAAAGTTGAAATGGTAATACTCTTAAAAAGCCCCATTAAGCCTGGGATCTAGGAGAATTAGGCTGAGATTATCGGCTACAAAATGCGCCCGGAGAGCTTTGTGGTACAAACGTAGTGGTAACATGGTCCGTGGCAAGATCCAACTAGATGTCACTCATCTTTCATAACATATTTGTCCCTATTTGATGTTCCCCCACAACGCCATAATTTGATAGTTATTCTTGTGCTCCCCGGTGGATACTAGATATAGACCAAACTTGATCGTGATGCTCATGGATGGATATCTATCTGTCTCGTTTTGGCTGACGGTGATTCCTAAATTCAATCTATCAGATCAAGTGCTGATCACGTTTCTGCACTTTCATACCTCTTTCACATAAGGGATCAATCAAAACAGTGAAGCTGTTCAATTTTGTCAGGGGGTATTCACGCCAAACATAATGTTACTGGACACCTACACTTTTTGAAATTTAAGTTGTCCTGTAATTAATCTTGATGTATGTTCAATTAAAAAGACATGTTGAGAGCATAATTGAAAGTATTGCTTGCTCCTGGTGAGTTTCCCGGAGAAAGATGTAAGCCGTAATGTGCCGTGGCAGGAGGGATACATCAAGTCGCTTAATCCGAAGTTGACCTCAGCTACTTTAGGAAAAAGAGACACCATTACTTTTTTTCCCTTCTAATTGACATGGAGGGAAGGAAGGAAGACAGACAGGAAAGTATATAGTGGTGGTAATATCTTTCTCGCCACTACCACTATGTAAATGCGGGGCAGGGTCATTATGATGACTCGTTAAGTATCAATCGACAGTTTTATAGTCAATTAGAAACATACTAAGGTTCTCCTCCTATGGATGCTGTATTTAGAATTTAAAAAATTGACAAATAAATAAGGTTTCACGACCTTGGCGTAGCTACAGTATAGCAGTTTTCGGGTGACAAGTTGTATATTTGGAATATTTGAAAGGGCTTTGTGTCTTTTCTAGTAAGCGCCTGTTCTACCAGCACATGATCAAAAAGGACAACAGACTGTGCTTATGCCTAACATCCAAGTTCTTAACCATGGCGAAAGCATCAGCCCACAACAAAATACTATCAGGTCTCAGTGTGTCAACCTTTTTCCTTTTCCTCCCCTCCCGAAGGACAACAAAGAATGAAAAATACACACAAAAAAACCTAACTGTGCACAGTCAGCTCAATTGCTAATGGCGAGTCATGCTTGATTTCGGGGGGCAGCCATTTCAAACTTAACAACAACAGCGACATACAGTGGGGAGAACAAGTATTTGATACACTGCCGATTTTGCAGATTTTCCTACTTACAAAGCATGTAGAGGTCTGTAATTTTTATCATAGGTACACTTCAACTGTGAGAGACGGAATCTAAAACAAAAATCCCGAAAATCACATTGTATGATTTTTAAGTAATTAATTAGCATTTTATTGCATGACATAAGTATTTGATACATCAGAAAAGCAGAACTTAATATTTGGTACAGAATCCTTTGTTTGCAATTACAGAGATCATACGTTTCCTGTAGTTCTTGACCAGGTTTGCACACACTGCAGCAGGGATTTTGGCCCACTCCTCCATACAGACCTTCTCCAGATCCTTCAGGTTTCGGGGCTGTCGCTGGGCAATACGGACTTTCAGCTCCCTCCAAAGATTTTCTATTGGGTTCAGGTCTGGAGACTGGCTAGGCCACTCCAGGACCTTGAGATACTTCTTACGGAGCCACTCCTTAGTTGCCCTGGCTGTGTGTTTCGGGTCGTTGTCATGCTGGAAGACCCAGCCACGACCCATCATCAATGCTCTTACTGAGGGAAGGAGGTTGTTGGCTAAGATCTCGCAATACATGGCCCCATCCATCCTCCCCTTAATACGGTGCAGTCGTCCTGTCCCCTTTGCAGAAAAGCATCCCCAAAGAATGATGTTTCCACCTCCATGCTTCACGGTTGGGATGGTGTTCTTGGGGTTGTACTCATCCTTCTTCTTCCTCCAAACACGGCGAGTGGAGTTTAGACCAAAAAGCTCTATTTTTTAATCATCAGACCACATGACCTTCTCCCATTCCTCCTCTGGATCATCCAGATGGTCATTGGCAAACTTCAGACGGGCCTGGACATGCGCCTGCTTGAGCAGGGGGACCTTGTGTGCGCTGCAGGATTTTAATCCATGACGGCGTAGTGTGTTACTAATGGTTTTCTTTGAGACTGTGGTCCCAGCTCTCTTCAGGTCATTGACCAGGTCCTGCCGTGTAGTTCTGGGCTGATCCCTCACCTTCCTCATGATCATTGATGCCCCACGAGGTGAGATCTTGCATGGAGCCCCAGACCGAGGGTGATTGACCATCATCTTGAACTTCTTCTATTTTCTTCTATTTTCTAATAATTGCGCCAACAGTTGTTGCCTTCTCACCAAGCTGCTTGCCTATTGTCCTGTAGCCCATCCCAGCCTTGTGCAGGTCTACAATTGTATCCCTGATGTCCTTACACAGCTCTCTGGTCTTGGCCATTGTGGAGAGGTTGGAGTCTGTTTGATTGAGTGTGTGGACAGGTGTCTTTTATACAGGTAACGAGTTCAAACAGGTGCAGTTAATACAGGTAATGAGTGGAGAACAGGAGGGCTTCTTAAAGAAAAACTAACAGATCTGTGAGAGCCGGAATTCTTACTGGTTGGTAGGTGATCAAATACTTATGTCATGCAATAAAATGCAAATGAATTACTTAAAAATCATACAATGTGATTTTCTGGATTTTTGTTTTAGATTCCGTCTCTCACAGTTGAAGTGTACCTATGATAAAAATTACAGACCTCTACATGCTTTGTAAGTAGGAAAATCGGCAAAATCGGCAGTGTATCAAATACTTGTTCTCCCCACTGTATGTGTTCAAGGGAGGGGAAACAAAGCAATTTCAGAAGTCATTTGAGCCCAGCCTGTGATGGTCCAGTAGCCGTGTTTCGTGTTTGTTGTCGGCCGGGGAGAAAAACAGTGAGGGAAACAGAGAATGAGAGAGGACGGAAGGCAACGGGAGCATGAGGAATCGTTTCTGCTGCATGGGTGATCTGAGTCACGATTTGGCAGACTGTGGCATTGTGTTCTGTGGCATATGGCTGCTCCGGTAGGGATTACACCAACAAAATGACTGGCCTCATGATCCACCAGGAACACCAGCCCAGCTTGACCAGCTAGCATAGATAACATAGATAACATAGTTTAGCTACGTTGTATGGCTATCATTATGACTGAGTCAATGAGAATGGAATACATCCTGTATCTTCAAGACTGGATTGAGGAGGAGGTTTAGCGTCCAGATGCAGGAATTTAGCATCTAGATGCAGGACGTTAAATTACTCACACCTTGGGTTATTTTACCAAGATATCATGGTTTGAAAAAGTGGTCTTTCATGAACTATGCAGGTAGTGTATATTACTCCTCAATGATGTTTCTCCACCCAGGCCTATTAGCTGTCGTCATTGTGTCAGCTACTGGGGATCTTAATAAAATTATAATTCACATTGATGAAGCAAGAGGCATTCGCAGCCAGAAGCTCACATTTTTGTTAATGAGAATTGAATCTATTGATTTACCCAGAATGGAGAATATCACATTATGCTGTTGATGATTCACAAGTACGCCAGAATACGTCATAAAGTCAATAACACTGCCAAGGAGACTTGCATGAGAAAATTAACTAGCTACTCATTTCGGAGAAGAAAACAATTATTTGCACTCCAATGATTTGTCAATTAGCATGGCTCCCACGCTCGGTGGAGAACCAACCTCAGCACAATACCAACATCTGACAACTATTCTACATGGGCCATGCCTGTCAGCCAGAGAACAAAAATGAGTCTAATTCACCACAGCGTCAATGGCTCACACTCCTCCTTCGGAAAAAAATAAAAAAAGGATTATTTCAAAACGGTGCATCATGCGCATGGAATACAATGATTAACAACTACCTCGTATTTTTGTCATATGCCAATGCCCATGACTTGGCCTGCATATTGAACACAAACAGAACCAGGATGGATGCGGCGAAGCTAATTGCTAAACTAATGTTTTTGCTTATAGTTTGTCGACCTCGGTCTCTCCCCACCCTTTAGATCTCAAACTTCTGTTTGCTTAGCCATTGAAATCGATTTCTGACATGTTGGCTGTTGACAGTGGCTGGGGAGAAGGAGGGTACTGTAGCAAGGTCTCTCTGTGTTAGTTTCTCTCTCTGACACGTCACGCTGGAGGTGGCTTGGAGTGAGGTAGCTAGGCCTCTCTGTTAGTCTTTCCAGTATCAACGTACATTTGAGGTTTCTTACATTACCTCGTTCTCGCAGATAGAGAAAATACGATTGGCCTTATTTACAGTTCTGTTGTGTAATTAAATTGGTGTTTAATTAACCCACCGGGCGATAAATGAAAATGCCAAATGTCCGCCAGCACAACAGTGTAACGCTTTTACTAGGTTGAGACCTTTTCCCCCAAGTGGGACATAAACTATTAGCTCTGTGCTCGTCTGGTGAATTTGGAAAGGGCTATGTGGGATGGGTGGCATAAGGATACATCAAGAGTATCTAGTCAAGAAAATCAAGAAAATCTATCTTGTGACAGTCTATTTTGCATGGGGACTGGCTGGAAGGCACTGTTTTCTGAGAAATGGTTTTGTTCAACTCTAAGGACCTACTGCAGTGCTAGAGCTTCAAAACCCCCAATCAAATATTTTAGCAAGACCCTATTCATTACAGTATTTTCTCTTCCTCATTTAATTAATTTATATGAAATTTTCCACCAACTCAGGGCTACGTACTGGCACCCTGCCTACCTCGCTGCAACCGATACAGTAAGAAAAAGCAATAAAGGGAGAATACATTATGATTAAGTGCACGCTGACTATTTTTTCCTCTCTCTTTTCATAACATTCTGAGAAAACATACTGCTGGGTCTGACTTGCGGTGTACATTAATAACATTTCCTCAAATTCTAGAAAATCAGGGTATTACACGAAACGGCAAGTCCGATTATAATGCTACCTTATGGAAAATGCCTAAACAACTCGGGTTAATCCTAGCTGATGAGTGCTTTGCGGACAACTTTGACGTTGTACTTCCAAATCCCTTATGCTGTTGTGCTAAGTGCTGTGTGGGATAATGCGTGTGACCCCGGTTACTAGGCTAGCCTACTGTCCCAATGATCTTGATTGACAAAGATCCAAAGACTAAAAATCCTATGTATTAATCTGCTTAGACAACTGTCTTTTTCCATTCATGTGACGGACATGTAAAATATACAGTCCACACGGGTTGTAGTGGTTAGTTGAATTGGCTTTCCTACCATGTAACTCTTTAGTAATTTACATCACCCATATGCCATGCAATAGTACGTCACTTAAGCCAAATCCTGTTTTGTGGGATACTAGATATGGTAAGAGAGCAGTTAACAAATATTGTCAAGGTTGTTGACTTTATTACAGTGTTCGCGTGTGAAGGAATGTGAGTACCTTTGAGCATTTTTCAGTGGTACCCACAGATACCCAAAATACACACACACTCCCCCTAAACACACATTGCCACACACACACACTTCTAGCGTGAGCTGCAGGCCATGCCTCAAACGTATGTGCTCTCTGTCACCTGGGGCTGCAAGGAGAACTGCCCCAAAACACAAAGGAAAATAATTTAAAGTGAAATTTCATCGCTGGTCTATTTCACTATGCCTTCAGAAAGTATTCATACCATATGACTTATTCCACAGATTGTGTTACAGCCTGAATTCAAAATGGATTAAATATATAAATATATATAAAATCGGCTCTCACTGTCAATTGCGTTTATTTTCAGCAAACTTAACATGTGTAAATATTTGTATGAACATAACAAGATTCAACAACTGAGACATAAACTGAACAAGTTCCACAGACATGTGACTAACATAAATGGAATAATGTGTCCCTGAACAAAGGGGGGAGAGTCAAAATCAAAAGTAACAGTCAGTATCTGGTGTGGCCACCAGCTGCATTAAGTACTGCAGTGCTTAAAAATACTCCACTCTGCCACCAAGGCACCTGCAAGTTCCCAGACATTTCTGGGGGAATGGCCCTAGCCCTCACCCTCCCATCCAACAGGACCCAGATGTGCTCAATTGGATTGAGATCCGGGCTCTTCGCTGGCCATGGCAGAACACTGATATTCCTGTCTTGCAGGAAATCACGCACAGAACAAGCAGTATGGCTGGTGGCATTGTCATGCTGGAGGGTCATGTCAGGATGAGCCTGCAGGAAGGGTACCACATGAGGGAGGAGGATGTCATCCCTGTAAAGCACAGTGTTGAGATTGCCTGCAATGACTACAAGCTCAGTTCGATGATGCTGTGACACCCCGCCCCAGACCATGACGGACCCTCCACCTCCAAATCGATCCCGCTCCAGAGTACAGGCCTCGGTGTAACGCTCATTCCTTCGACAATAAACGCGAGTCCGACCATCACCCCTGGTGAGACAAAACTGCGGCTCGTCAGTAAAGAGGACTTTTTGCCAGTCCTGTCTGGTCCAGAGACTGTGGGTTTGTGCCCATAGGTGACGTTGTTGCCAGTGATGTCTGGTGAGGACCTGCCTTACAACAGGCCTACAAGCCCTCAGTCCAGCCTCTCTCAGCCTATTGCGGACAGTCTGTGCACTGATGGAGGGATTGTGCGTTCCTGGTGTAACTCTGGCAGTTGTTGTTGCCATCCTGTACCTGTCTTGCAGGTGCGATGTTTGGATGTACCGATCCTGTGCAAGTGTTGTTACACATGGTCTGCCACCTCGATGACGATCAGCTGTCCGTCCTGTCTCCTTGTAGCGGTGTCTTAGGCATCTCACAGTACGGACATTGTAATTTATTGCCCTGGCCACATCTGCAGTCCTCGTGACTCCTTGCGGCATGCCTAAAGCATGTTCACGCAGATGAGCAGGGACACTGGGCATCTTCCTTTTCGTGTTTTTCAGAGTCAGCAGAAAGGCCTCTTTAGTGTCCTAAGTTTCCAGATCTGTGAACTTAACTGCCTCCCGTCTGTAAGCTGTTAGTGTCTTAACGACCGTTCCACAGGTGCATGTTCATTAATTGTTCATGGTTCATTGAACAAGCATGGGAAACCGTGTTTAACCCCTTTTCAAGAAGATCTGTGAAGTTATTTGGATTTTTACGAATTGTCTTTGAAAGACAGGGTCCTGAAAAAGTTTGCAAAGTATTGACTTAGGGGCGTGAATACTTATGTAAATTAGATATTTCTGCATTTCATTGTCAATAAAATTTCTAAAAACATGTTTTCAGTTTGTCATTATGGGGTATTGTGTGTAGATGGTTGAGAAAGAAAAAACAAAACAAATGGTGGAGTAAGTCAAGGTGTATGAATACTTTGTGAGCTGGTTGATTGTGACCTGTACAGCCAAGTCCCCTGGCTCTGCCCAAATGGGCATCGTCATGGACTGCAAACCCTGACGGGTGATTAATGCTTGAATAACACACTGGGCAAGAGGGGAAGGAAAGAGAGATTGGCATATCAACAATTCAGAGATTAAATAAATGTACACTACGGTTAAAAAGTTTGAGGTCACTTAGAAATGTCCTTGTTTTTGAAAGAAATGGTAACGGCTGTCGTCGGTGGAAGAAGGTGAGGACCAAGGTGCAGCGTGGTAAGTGTTCATGATGTTTAATAATAATCAAAACTTGAACACTGAATAACAAAATAACAAAGAAAAACCGAAAATAGTTCTGTCTGGTGCAGACACACAAAGACTGAAAATAACCACCCACAAAACCCAACAGAAAACAGGCTACGTAAATATGGTTCCCAATCAGGGACAACGATTGACAGCTGCCTCTGATTGAGAACCATATCAGGCCAAACACAGAAATAGAAAATCATAGAGAAACTAATATAGACAACCCACCCAACTCACGCCCTGACCATACTAAAACAAAAGACAAAACAAAGGAACTATGGTCAGAACGTGACAGTACCCCCCAACCCCCCCCCCCCCCCCCCAAAGGTGCGGACTCCGGCCGCAAAACCTGAACCTATAGGGGAGGGTCTGGGTGGGCATCTGTCTGCGGTGGCGGCTCTGGCGCTGGACGTGGACCCCACTCCACCATAGTCTTAGTCCGCTTCTGTGGCCTACTAGGAATGGCGACCCTCGCCGCCGACCTTGGCCTGGGAACCCTAATAAATGGGCCCACGGGACTGAGGGACGCCTCTGGACTGAAGGACGCCTCTGGACTGAGGGGCAGCTCAGGACTGAGGGGCAGCTCAGGACTGAGGGGCAGCTCAGGACTGAGGGGCAGCTCCGGACTGAAGGGCAGCTCCGGACTGAAGGGCAGCTCCGGACTGAGGGGCAGCTCCGGACTGAGAGAGCTCCGGACTGAGAGACAGCTCAGGACTGAGGGGTAGCTCAGGACTGAAGGGCAGCTCCTGACTCACGCTAACATAGACAACCCACCCAACTCACGCCCTGACCATACTAAAAGAAAAGACAAAAACAAAGGAACTAAGGTCAGAACGTGACAGAAATGTTTTTGGTCCATTAAAATTACTTCAAATTGATCACAAATGCAGTGTAGACATTGTGGTAAATGACTATTGTAGCTGGAAACGTCAGATTTTTTTAATGGAATATCTACATAGGCGTACAGAGGCCTGTTATCAGCAACCATCACTCCTGTGTTCCAACGTCACGGTGTGTTAGCTAATCAAAGTTTATCATTTTAAAAGGCTAATTGATCATTAGAAAACCCTTTTGCAATTATGTTAGCACATCTGAAAACTGTTGTTTTGATGAATGAAGCAATAAAACTGGCCTTCTTTAGACTAGTTGAGTATCTGGAGCATCATCATTTGTGGGCAAAAGAACACAGACACTGGACAGAGGAACTGTGTCTCTTTACTGTTGAGTCGCCTCTTTACTGTTGACGTTGAGACTGGTGTTTTGCGGGTACTATTTAATGAAGCTGCCAGTTGAGGACTTGTGAGGCGTCTGTTTCTCAAACTAGACACTCTAATGTACTTGTCCTCTTGCTCAGTTGTGCACCAGGGCCTCCCACTCCTCTTTCTATTCTGGTTAGAGCCAGTTTGCTCTGTTCTGTGAGGGGAGTAGAACACAGTGTTGTACCAGATCTTCAGTTTCTTGCCAATTTCTCGCATGGAATAGCCTTAACGGTTGTGTTTTTCTTTTCATAGATTATTATTTGTGTTTCAGATTTTTGACTGAAGTCCAAGTACTAATTGTCACAATTTTGTCAAAAACAGAATTCTAACCATAGAATTGTTTATCTCCTCCAATTATTTGTCTTATTTGTTTACCTGTTGTGATAATGCTCTCTAATTGACTGGGACTACCTCATGTCATACCAGTTGGAAAATCCCTCTGCGCTGGATCTGATTTAATTGAATATGATTTCCAATTTAAACTCCAGTATTCATAAAGTGCTCTGAAAAACACACACTTGATACACTAAAAGTGCAGGTCAAGATCACCCGTACGACAGGATCAATCAATTATAGGCTAGGTATTGTCAGTTACTTTCTACTTTCTACATTTTCCTTTTAAACCCATTACTGAAATGGGGCCTCTTGAAACATATTGGATATGGCATTTGAAAATAAATAAATAACATGCTAAATGGCTCTCGGGTGCTCTCGAAACGTTTTAACACTGTTTTCATAATGCATTTGCAGGTTTGTTTATTATTCATATCATCATAAATCGACGATCATCAGTGCGTGCTTAAGTGCCTGGGCACGTCCATTTACCTTAATACGATTTGGGCTAGCTGCTCCATGATTGTTCAGTGCTCTGCGTCACTCTCTACAGCCCATTAGTGCATTAACCACTAGGCACTAGGTAGGTAACCAAGTTATTCCATTTCCGGAAAAAGTTTCAGCAGAAAACTAGATGTTGTATGTGTCTGTATGTTACTTCACAGTTTTTGTGTTACCTTGTTTTTAGAGATGATTTCAGATCTAGCTCTTCTATGTTGAATATATTGGAAATATAGATGCTATTTCTATGGTTATAACTACCTACAATATTTTAGATACTAACAAATGAGCCAGAAGGGTGATATAAAAATATTGAATTTTCAATACAGGTGTCTCTTTTTATCAAGTAAGTTCTATTCATTTTGAATGTGGAGGAAGACTTACCTTGCCTATTTTTAATAGGCAGTGTTTGCCTGTGTCTCTGTATGGAAGTGTTTTTTCTCTCCAGGCTCAGGTCCCATGATGCTCTCACTCTGCTGCTATTTGACTAAGGTTTTGTCCATCAGACCTTTATTAGTTTAGATAGCAACTGATGTGCTGGAAATGAATAAGAAACAGATACTGGAAAGGTCATGAGTCAAATTAAAATCGGAATATATTTGTTTCTGTTAATGATATTGCTTGGTGTTTTTTTATTATTTATGGGTGAACTGAGCTGTACCTTTCCGACTAGTTATTGACAGACTATCCAAGGACCCATATAGTGGTAACTGCCAACTTAATGGAAACACTTGAGTAAATGAGGGACGCAAAGTATATTGAAAGCAGGTGCATCCACACAGGCGTGTTTCCTGAGTCAAGTAATTAACATCATGCTTAGGGTCATGTCTAAAAATGCTGGGCAGGCCATTATTTTGGCTACCATGGCCATGCCCCCATAGGATGACAATGCCCCCATCCACAGGGCACGAGTGGTCACTGAAATGTTTCATGAACATGAAAACGATGTAAGCCATGGCCGTCACCAGATTTCAACCGAGTTGAACACTCAGGGAGATTCTGAAAGGGTGCCTGAGTCAACGTTGTCCACCACCATCAACAAAACACCAAATGCTGGATTTTTTTTGTGGAAGACTGGTTTTGCAACCATCCAATCGAGCTCCAAATACTTGTAGAATCTATTCCAAGGTGCATTGAAGCTGTTCTGGCTCATGGTGGCCCAACACCCTATTAATAATACACGTTATGTTGGTATTTCCATTATTTTGAAAATAAATATGAATGAATTACATAAAATAATAACATGAATCAATTCATTAGGCTCTAATCTATGGATTTTACATCTCCTTCGCATAGAGTTAATCAGGCTGTTGATTGTGGCCTGTGGAATGTTGTTCCATTCCTCTTCAATGGCTGCACGAAGTTGCTGGATATTGGCAGGACCTGGAACATGCTGTCGTACATGTCACTCCAGAGCATCCCAAACATGCTCAATGGGTGACATGTCTGGCCAGTATGCAGGCCATGGAAGAACTGGGACATTTTCAGCTTCCAGGAATTGTGTACAGGTCCTTGCGACGTGGGGCCGTGCATTATCATGCTGAAACATGAGGTGATGGCGGTGGATGAATGTCACGACAATGGGCCTCAGGATCTTGTCACGGTATCTCTGTGCATCCAATTTGCCGTTGATAAAATGCAATTGTGTTCATTGTCGGTATCATATACCTGCCCATACCATAACCCCACCGCCACCATGGAGTTCACAACGCTGACATCAGCAAACCGTTCACCCACACGACCCCATACACGCTGGCTGCCATATGCCCGGTACAGTTGAAACCGGGTTTCAATCATGAAGAGCACACTTCTCCAGCAAGGGAGTGGCCATCGAAGGTGAGCATTTGCCCACTGAAGACAGTTACAACGCCGAACTGCAGTCAGGTCAAGACCCTGGTGAGGACGACGAGCACGCAGATGAGCGTCTATCTGAAATGGTTTCTGATAGTTTGTGCAGAAGATCTTCGGTTGTGTATACCAACAGTTTAATCAACTGTCCGGGTGGCTGGTCTCAGATGATACCGCAGGTGAGAAAGCCAGATGTGGAGGTCCTGGGCTGGCGTGGTTACACGTGGTCTGGCGTTGTGAGGCCGGTTGGACGTACTTCCAAATTTTCTAAAATGAAGTTGGAGGTGGCTTTTGGTAGAGAAATTAACATTTAATTCTTTGGCAACAGCTCTTGTGGACATTCCTGCAGTCAGCATGCCAATTGCACGCTCCCTAAAATCTTGAGACATCTGTGACAATGTGTTGTGTGACAAAACTATACATTTTGCATTTCTGCTTCTTGATATGCCACACCTGTCAGGTGGATGTATTATCTTGGCAAAGGAGAAATGCTCACTAGCAGGGATGTTAACAAATTTGTGTAAAAAATTTGAGAGAAATACGTTTTTTGTGAGTATGGAACATTTCTGGGATCTTTTATTTTACCTCATGAAACATGGGACCAACACTTTACATGTTGCGTTTATATTTTTGTTCAGTGTAGTTCAGTCTTGACAAAATTACATCCCTGCAGCTAAACCACCTATCTTGTCTGAAAAAAATCCTATAAATATTTTTTACACCATTCCCCCTATTGATATAGGGCCCTCAAACTCAACTCTGAACCTCAAATCCAGTTCCACTGCATTTTTTTATTGTTCCCCTCTAATCAAGGACTGATTTAGACCTTGGACAACAGGTGTGTGCAATTAATTATCAGGTAGAACAGAAAACCAGCAAGTTCCGGACCTCGTAGGGTATGAGTTGAGTACCCCAGATATAGTGTACCATTAGGTGAAGATTAGGGAGATGTCGATTTGTGGAGTGTTTCTTCGGAGAGCGTCTCTTTTTTTGCATCATGGTCTGTCACTCCGCTCCACCAGTGTATTCCACACAGCAATAATAAAATGTGTCCTTTTGCTTCCTCCGGCATTTCCAAACTAAATTAACACTTTATTCTCTCCTCCCTCAGATAAAATTAAACCAATATGGCTCTTCTGCAGGATCAGGGCCTGTACGATTCCCAGCCTCAGTTAAGTGTTAATCGAAGCCACAGCAGCCTGGTAGCCTTACAGCTTCTCTTCATAAACTAGCTAACACTAAAAGAGTGTTAGCTAGCTATAAAATAAGCAAGTGATTCTTGGTCTCTCTCTCTCTCTCTCTCTCTCTCTCTCTCTCTCTCTCTCTCTCTCTCTCTCTCTCTCTCTCTCTCTCTCTCTCTCTCTCTCTCTCTCTCTCTCTCTCTCTCTCTCTCTCTCTCTCTCTCTCTCTCTCTCTCTCTCTCTCTCTCTCTCTCTCTCTCTCTCTCTCTCTCTCTCTCTCTCTCTCTCTCTCTCTCTCTCTCTCTCTCTCTCTCTCTCTCTCTCTCTCTCTCTCTCTCTCTCTCTCTCTCTCTCTCTCAGGATGGGCTGGTCGGAGGGTCAATCTCCTGGGATCTTATTTGCCTGTAATTGAATTCCAAGGGTCAGCTCAAATGCATTGCTCTCCTCTGACAGCTCGAATAACCTCTTAGGGAGCAGGGGAAAAACCTAAGGAGATTCCCTTAGGGAGAAGGAAATATTAAATCTGATGGATCTAATATAGGGAGTGAATTTACATGTTTAGGTGTCTTTTTACCTCACCAAGGAGTTGTTAGGTCAGCTCGAATTGATGGATAGCATAATCGAGGATGACTTGAGATTCAACTCAAGATGCAGACTGCTAAAACCCTAGTGGGTGTGGGTGTGCATGTGGTAATGTGTCCGTGAATGTATCTATGCGTAAGTGTTTGTATGCGAATGTGGGACGCTAAATGTTGTTGTGGGAGTTTATTGAATCAATTTCTCTCCATTCATTAAGGGCTCCACTCTGTAGATACATTCTCTCCCATGCCTCTGTGCACGTTTGATCCCTTAAAACCCAGGGTACGACCTCACCGCATCAGCCACCATCACCATAGAGACAGGATCAGTGCGGCACCAGGAAATAGTACCTGGGATCAGCATCAAAATGGTGGGGGCCTTGACTTCCTGCCTGGGTATGATGTGTAACTGTTGGCTCCCACATTAGCAAGGCATGATCACATGGGTGAATAGATTGGTTAAATAAACAGGCAGAGATGACGTGCTTTGTTGCACGTTGCATCAGCGAGCTACTCAAAGTGAATTAAACATCTGAAAGCTCTGACGGTTGGTCTCAAGGTGTGAAACTAAGGCATTAAGTTTAAAAACACAATCCAATTTTAATGTTTAGAACAAGATCTCTTGTTTTCTCTATCTGCCTTGACAGACATTGAAAAGGCTGTTTTCTCTCTTTTCTCTCACAGTCACAATTAATTGCCCCTTCAGAACTTGAAGTGTGTTCCTTCCCATCGCCACGTATTTTCGAAAACCATACATTTTAACCGAAGAGACCTAGCTCGGCCCCAGATTGAATAGACGGCGACTCACAACATCGAAATAGGGCCGGCAGCCTCCTTTTCCTGTTCGCCCCTGAGAAACCTGCCCCTTCTGCATTAATGGCCACATGCAAGTTTAAAAGCATTCCAATCAATGAGACTGAGCTCTATAATAGGGCCCTCCTTTCAGGAAGCAGAGCTGAAATAGACATTTTCATTACACGGAGCACATTGCGGCGTGCTCGGCCACCCTGTATTAAAATACAGAGTTATATTGCCTGTATGAGAGAGGAGAAAGAAAAGAAAAGCTGTTGAGAGGTAGCTAGTGGGAGCCAGGAAGAGAATATACTTTTTTTCCCCTAGCTTGTTTTTCTTCGGTGTGCTAATAGCTGTTTAAGGTTGTGCTTGTGGTGTGTGGAAGCCATGTGGCAGATGATGACGATGATGATAGATCTAGGAGGGTGTCACAGCAGAAATGACGCCTCATCATAATTGGTGTCTGAGCCTGTTTAAGACCGGGGGACTACATGCAAGCAGGTTTATTATCCAAATGATCCCCTTCGAACCATCTCGTTTCTGCTTGGCGTAACAGGAGCACATTTGAAAACACTGCCAGTACAACAAAACATGAACAAAACATGCATTATCACAGACTGGACATGGCTGTCTCTTTTTGGTTGTGTTTCCGAGACGAAGAGAGTAACGCTCATGAGTTTTTGAACGCGATCGTTAGTGGCACATATGTAAACAACACCGAGCCACAACAAGGCCACAAATAAGACTCTTCAAATGCAATGTCAGTTCAACCAAACATTCAGAGACCTCCAATTTCAAAGAGTTAAAAAAACAATCCCAAATCATGACTAAACTGTGCACTCAAACAGAGAGACATTTGGAAACCTAAAAAGTGTTGCTCTGCAGGGAGTGGAGGAAGGCTGCCATCAAACCTCTCTACAATCACTCCAGAATAGTGCAGGGTTGCTTCTTTAATGAGGTAGGTGTTAAGCGATGTGAAAGCGAAGTCTTCTTAAAGCCAATGAGTTTAAGAATACCTGTCAGCAAGTGAGAGTGTGTATGTGTGTGTATGTGTGTGCACGTGGTGTTTTAGGAGAGGTGGCATACCAGTTAATTATTTGACTGAAAAGAAAATCAACTCTTCAATGTGTCCTCCATTGAGTGTGTTTCTAATTAATTTTTTCCCTCCTCTTTTTCTCTCTTTGTGATCCAAAAAATCTCCATTAAGCACAATTATATGTGGCTGAGTTTTCAATTTCTTTACTTCCAGCAACAATTATTAATGAATCCAATTTGTAGCACTTTCAATAAACTTTAGATTGCCTTTGGTAATTAATTGTCATTTAAGTGCAAAATAAATGACAACTGCAATTATCATTGTGCTGTTCAAATATATGCTGTAAGTGGAAAAAACGGCATGTAGTTAAAGGCTTGTCCCATAGACCAGACATAACGTAGTAAACAAACATTCGGGACACTCACATTTGTATGATATGTTACTTTTGGTTTGGTTACATAAGACAGCCCACTGAGAAAAAAATAGTTGAATCAACGTTGTTTCCACATAATTTCAGCATTTCGGTAGGTGTATAACCTAAACGTCTAGCAACCCAGAGGCTGTGTGTTCGAATCTCATCCCGGTCAACTTTAGCATTTTAGCTAATTAGCAACTTTGCAACCACTTACTACTTTTGAGCTACTTTGCATTTTACCTAACACTTCCCCTAACCTTAATTAACCCTTTTAATTCTAACTTTAGCGTCAGCCTCCTATCCACTTAGCTAATGTTAGCCACAACAAATTGGAATTCGTAACATATCATACGCATTGTAAATTCATAAAATATTGTAAGAATTGCAATTTGTAACACATCATACAAGTTGTAATTCATAACATTTCACAAGGAATGGATGATGGACATCCACAAATGAATATATACTGTAGCAAACGTAACATATCATACAAATTTGAGTGTGCCTGATGTTCTTTTACTATGTTAGGTCTACCCCTGAGTCCAGGTTATGTTATGAACTAGAGTTTTTATTCAAGGTTACATTCCCCCCCAACTCTTCAACGGGTTCGGTTCAAATAAAAATGATTCTGTGAATTTGTATTTGAACCGAGCATCAATGTATGCAACAGTTTTTCTCTGGGCATGTAACCATGAGTTCAATTTCAATTATATTCCAACACACACATTAATATACATTACCTTAACAAGTCATATATAGTGTCAGGCCCACCAAGGGTATAAGATACATCAGAGAGGCACTATGTATATGATTTGCATGCTGCAGTGCCAATTCACTGTTCACTGTAGAGCGTAGAAAATTCCAAAGTGATTTTCCAGCCAGTGACCTTGTGTGCTGATTTGAAATTATATTCTCTCCATAGGTAGATACTGCTAGCTTGTTATTAATCCCGACCCGGGGTGCAGTTAAGATGTTACTTATTTAAAGAGGCTCAAAGAGGCTTGTCGTAGTACAATTCATTGGTACTGTACAATGTCACAGATTCATATTCTACTACGAGGCCATAGACTTTTGTGATGCGCTCAACCTCTTTACTTCAGTGCAAAACAAACATTAGCATTGTTGCTACTGTGGCCAAAGACATGCCAGTCTCATGATGCAGACATAGTAAATCCAATAACACACACACACACACACACATACACACACACACACACACACATGTTTTAGTGACACCTCACTGAGCCACAGAGAGGCACAGAGAGAGCTTGGTAGGAGATACAAATGCCACACCAGGTAACTTGCACCCCCTACTGTTGAGACTCAGCTGCATTGTGCCTGGCCAATTTCACAGTCCCCCCTTGGTTGTGTGTGTGTGTGTGTGTGTGTGTGTGTGTGTGTGTGTGTGTGTGTGTGTGTGTGTGTGTGTGTGTGTGTGTGTGTGTGTGTGTGTGTGTGTGTGTGTGTGTGTGGTCTGTGTGTGTGGTGTGTGTGTGTGTGTGTGTGTGTGTATCTGTGTGAGCATCAGGTGGGTATAGAGAGTCGTCTCTAAGCCTGCGGTGTAGGAGACACAGTGGCTGCTCTGGTCAACCAAGTGTTTCCATATAATTGTAGCAGTTTAAACACCGCTGAGACGTATAATGGAATCTCTCTCTCTCTCTCTCTAGATGTCAGTTGTTTTTACAAAAAAACTCACTTACTACTAAAACCCCTGGAAAAACAAACCGACACACCTTTTTCCCCTGGAGTTTAAATGTACAGTATGGCCCATCATTTGACACTTTTCCAGTGTTCTAGACCAATATCAATGAGCAGGAAGTCACATAACTGAGCATGGCCAATGGGGAGGGCCATAGTCAATAGTATACAGCCTGGGAACGTCTCAGAAGCTGGATGAATAATGGAATGTAAATAGGGATAGATTATTGAACAGGGGAAATAATAATTAGTGTCCCATGCTGTTGTAAAAGCTGACAGGGCTACTTCAATTCAGTTTGTGTTTGTTTACTGGGGGGGAGGACAGACCTAATAGCCTGAGGGACGTATTACCGATTTGACCCCTTAACCTGTTTTTTAAAGGCATAACTGGATAACAGAGAGACAGTAGCAGTTTCAACCCCAATGAGGATTGTCATCAACTGAGTACTTTTGAGCTATTGGAGATTTACCAGGTCAGAATTAAAGCTATTTTACTTGCTTCTCTCTCCTTTCTCTTCTGTGGTTCTTGTGTCTCCATAACAGTCAGAAAATAAAAAGAATGCCAAGCCTTTATTTGCTAGTGTTCTCTCTTCACTTCTTTGTTTTCATTCAATAGCTATGCATTTAGCCTTGATCAAGTAATTCATATCTGGAAGAAAATAAGCACTCACGGACTGGTAAATGAGGAAAAATTACAGGCCAGCAAATGTGTGGCCTAATGAATGGATAGATGCTACAACTAATAAGGTGTGCTTTGCCAATGAAAAATAACCTGCCACATAGGTATATATCTCTGATCTCACAACTTGGCTTTGTTAGCAATTCATTTCTCTCTGTTGACAAGTGTGTGGATGGAGAGAGAGGGATAGAGGGGGTATATAGGGAGAGGGGAGAGGGGGTGGGTATAGAGGTTGAGGGGAGAAAAAGTTGGTGTAGAAGGAGTGGGAAGAGGGAGAGAGAAAGAGTAGAGTGAGAGTGGAGGAGAATAAGAGACAGGAGGGAGAGAGAGGGGTGAGGGAGAGAGAGAGAGAGAGAGAGAGAGAAGAGGGAGAGAGGGATAGCAATAGTTGTAATTACAATGGGTAAATGTTTTCAGGTGATGCCATTTCAATCTCGATAGAGCAGCTCTGAGACAATATTTTAGACATTTCAGTATTGGAGTTGTTTCTGTTTTCTTCTGTTTGAAATGAGTGATCCAAATTAAACACACCATTTAAAAAAAGGAGTACCATTAAAGAACAGACATTTTACAGAAATAGATACACTGAAAAAGGAGGGGTGAAACTTAAACAATTAAAACAAATATTCTCATGTTACTTATCTAATAGAACAGAGAAGGTTTTCATTAATGGAAGCATGCAAATTCAGTTGAGTGTGGTGTACTAGGGCCATTATTGTTTTCTGTTTTTACTAATAACCTTCCGGTGCCCTTGAATAAAGCCCGTGTGTCTTTGTACGCTGATGATTCAACAGTACACGTCGGCTGCAACAGTAAAATAAATAACTGACAACCTTAACTTCGAGCTCCAGTCAGTTTTAAAATAGGTAACTAGCAAAAGGCTGGTGCAGCACTAAAGCATAATGTTCTGGACAAATCACTCACTCAACGCTAAACTTCATTTTGATTATTGAATATCGTGGCGATTGAGCAAATTGAGGAGACTAAACTGCTGGGTTTAACCCTAGATAACAAGCTGTCATGGTCAAAATAAAATAGACTCAATGGTTGCTAAAATGGGAAAAGGTGTGTCCATGATAGGGCGTTCTTCTGCCTTCTTGACATCTCAGTTGACCAGACAGGTCCTACAGACACTAGTTTTGTCGAACCTGGACTACTGCGCAGCTGTGTAGTCATGTGCAGCGAAGAGGGACATAGGTAAATTGCAGTTGATCCAGAGCAAACCAGCACATATCTCACTTAGATGTACACGGACGGCGAGTGACAGTAAGATTAATGTCAATATCTCCTGGCTCAAAGTTGAGGAGAGATTGACTGCATCACTATTGTACGAGGTATTGATGTGTTGAAGGTACAAATCTGTCTGTTCAAGCTGTTGGCACACAGTTTGGACACTCATCGGTACAGCACAAGACATACAGCCAGAGGTCTCTTCACAGTCCCCAGGTCCAGAACAAAGGCTGGAAAACGCACAGTATTAAATAGAGCCATGACTACATGCAACTCTCTGCCACCCCAGGTAACTCCAGATTTAAAAAAACAGATAAAGCAACACCTTACTGCACAAAGGGGACTGCGAAGAGACACAGCCATATTATATATCTTATATATATAAATTTATAAATTTGCACTGTATTATGTACGTATTAGACCTACTGTAGATATTGTGTGTATGTACTGATATGTATTTTATGTTTTATTTAACTAGGCAAGTCGGATAAGAGCAAATTCTTATTTACAATGACGGCCTACACCGGCCTAACCTGGACGACACTGGGCCAAATGTGCACCGCCCAATGGGACTCCCAATCACGGCCAGTTGTGATCCAGCCTGGATTAGAATGAGGGTGTCTGTAGTGCCGCCCAAGCACTGAGATGCAGTGCTTTAGACCGCTACGCCACTCGGGAGCCGCCATACGTAGGCTATGTGTGACGTTTTCAATGAATGTAGTCCAGTCCTTGACTAATAATGGTCTTTACTCCAGTGCATGTACTGTATCATGTCATGTTTCATGTGGACCCCAGGAAGAATACCTGCTGCTTTTACAGCGGCTAATGGGGATCCTAATAAATACCAATCATCATCATCATCATAACCACCATCATCTTTATTATTATCCTATTTACTATTATCATCATCATCATCATCATCTGTACGTTGCTCAAAGTTCCTCTTGTCAGAGACTGAGGGTCCAACACACACAAGAAGCAGGGGATTAGTCAATGGCAACTCTTTCCTCCCAAAAGAACTGAATACATGTACCCTTTAACTCCCAGAACAGAGCAGGCCACCCCTCCTTTACAACCCGTCTGTTAAAAAGAGAGAGTAGGCCACATAGTAAATGAACCTAGCTAAAGGCCACTTGCATAACTCTCCGTTAGAAGCTGACCTTTCTGTGGGAACTCAGTGGCAACACGACTACGGCAGTATCCCAATTACACCCTATTCACTACGTTGAGCACTACTTTTGACCAGAGCTCTATTTTTGTTGGTCAAAATGTGTGGACAAGAAAGGGAATAGGGTGCCATTTGAGATGCTGCCTACAGAATCACAGTATCAGTCAGGCTACTTGTGATGAACTTTTATGCGTCATGGGCAGGGTTGGGGAGTAACTGATTACATGTAATCTGATTACAAAAACAATGGTAACTGGAATCAGTTACATTGCCAGTCAAAATATTGTAATCAGATTACAGATACCTTTTTTTTAAACTAGATGATTACTTCTTGGATTCATTTTAAATTCAGAAAGTATGTTTGCAAAAAAATACATTGACACCTTTCGGGTTTTCTCAATGACATTCAATTCAGCATTGAAAAAGGTGCAAGTTTAAGTTTGTTCCATCTGAGCGAGTCTGACCACAAGTCAGAGACCACTATGATGACACACCGAATGCATTTGATGGATCCTTTTTTGTGCTCTTCTTCTTCTCTTATTATTTTTTGTTTCACCTTTATTTACCTAGGCATGTCAGTTAAAGAACAAATTCTTATTTCAATGATCGCCTATCCTGGCCAAACCCTAACCAGGACGATGCTGGGCCAATTGTGCGCCGCCCTATGGGACACCCAATCACGGCAGGTTGTGATACAGCCTGGACTCAAACCAGGTGCAGTGCCTTAGACAGGTAACTAGTAACTGTAACAGATTACATTTAGAAAGTAACCTACCCAACCCCGCTCATGTGTTCCATCTGATGAAGTCTGATGAGTTACCTCTCAACCCAATAGTGGTAGACAGACAGACCAAAACAAATAGATAATTGGACAGAGTAACATACAGCGGATCGGCTGTGTGGAATACAGACATACCCTAACAGACTGATGGGTGATGACAGATTAATAGATATTGGAGAAAGACAGACCATAGATAAATAAATGGATAGACAACAAGATGATATCAACAGAGACTGACATACCCACTGGCACCACCCCTAACACACATTCACCACCCCCCTCCCCACACACACACTCGGACATGACCAAACACTCTGATATGCAATGTGTTTGTTAAGAATCCTGTGTGCCACCGTCACCCTTTCCCCATGCCAGCTCGCACCAGCTGCCACTGTAGCAGCTCAAACACCCGGGAACACTGGACTAAAGAGGTGAGAATGCACCCTGATGCAGAACTCCCTGATGCCTCCATTACCACCAGCCTAGCAGCCTGTGTGTGTGTGTGTGTGTGTGTGTGTGTGTGTGTGTGTGTGTGTGTGTGTGTGGTGTGTGTGTGGTGTGTGTGTGTGTGTGTGTGTGTGTGTGTGTGTGTGTGTGTGTGTGTGTGTGTGTGTGTGTGTGTGTGTGTGTGTGTGTGTGTTATTTTTCCAGACAGTTTACTCAAGTTGAAAATTAGGCACCGGCATCTCCCTCATTCAGCATTCCAGCGATTGACCATGTGGAGCACTGGAAATTAGGCTAATCACAGGAAAACTGTATTCCTTGACACTGCCGCAACCCATCAACCATGGAAAGGACGGATAGATGTGATAATGTAGAGTGCAGTAAATTACCGTTTATATGTGTGTGTGTGTGTGCGTGCACGTGTTTGTGTTTGTTTTGCTGTTAACCCACGTTTATCTGTGATTCATTTGCATGCTTTAATGATTGCTTTACATGGGTGTCTTTTGTCATGGTGGATTCAACAGACGCTGCTTGTTGTACCCATAATAATTACCAAGGTAATATAGCACACAAACACAGCTAGACCATGTGATATGTTATTTTGCATCTGTGATGCCCAACGCAAATAATGTCTCAATTTCCTTCCGTACGGATATAGATTTCACATGGAACCAAGGACATGCAAAAACAGATGATCTGCTCTACAGAGTAAAACGCAATAGTGTATAATTGTGGCTTTAAAAATTGCAGCGTTAATTATTTCCCTGACAGTTCATAAACAGTGCATATTAACCCTGGGTCTCCATTGAACAGGCACTGTGATGTATTGATTGGCTGAGTGATTCATTCACCAATTCCTTTCATCTCCTTGAATGATTGATGACCAGGGAGGTATAGTGGAGGTGTAGCTACTGGCTATGTACGGTGAACAAAGGAAGCCCACATCAAGCATTTGCCTGTCGCTCACTGCAATGTCACAACTCAAAGGCCAGACTGTGTTATTACTATGGTGAGCTGGCAGTGGGCAGATTTCACAAATAGGCCTCAATCACTACAGTCAATCCCTTATTATTTTGATAGATACCAATTTATGACCAGGTAGCCCTATACTTTATGCATCATGGTTAAAGCAATGAGTGACGGAAAAGGAATTGCTACAGTAATTGATATCAGTCACATATAGCTTTATCCCTCCCCTACTCACGGTAACTCACCCACTCCCACTTTATTCCACTTCATGTACACCTAGTTTGACTTCAGCAACGTGGCTTTCATAGTGCATTTCAGAGCAACCCATGATGACAGGCATCTGTACTATAATTTATGTAATCCATAACTTACTGCTACCCAAAGGCTAACAGATGATCATTGCTCTGTATCTTCCAAGATGCACAACCAACCTCCACCTCCCCCCATTATCCTAGCCCTCTAGCTAACTGAATACCACACACATCTTAGTCCATTGCAATGCGGCCTACATCAGATAAATTATAGGTTACGTACAGTGCCTTGCAAAAGTATTCATCCCCCTTGGTGTGTTTCCTATTTTGTTGCATTACAACCTGTAACCTGTAACAACCTGTAATCATGTAACAGACATACACAAAATAGTCCAAATTGGTGAAGTGAAATGAAAAAGATTACTTGTTAAAAAAAGAAATGTAAACGGAAAAGTGGTGCGTGCATATGTATTCACTCCGTCTGCTAAGAAGCCCCTAAATAAGATCTGGTGCAACCAATTTCCTTCAGAAGTGACATAATTAGTTAGATTGCACACAAGTGATCTCAGTACATATACACTTGTTCTGAAAGGCCCATGGGTCTGCAACACCACTAAGCAAGGGTCACCACCAAGTAAGTGGCACCAAGGAGCTCTCCAAACAAGTCAGGGACAAAGTTGTGGAGAAGTAAAGATCAGGGTTGGGTTATAAAAAAAAATCTGAAACTTTGAACATCCCACGGAGCACCATTAAATCCATTATTAAAAAATGGAAAGAAAATGGCATGACAACAAACCTGCCAAGAGAGGGTCGCCAACCAAAACTCATGGACCAGGCAAGGAGGACATTAATCAGAGAGGCAACAAAGTGACCAAAGAAAACCCTAAACGAGCTGCAAAGCTCCACAGGGGAGATTGGAGCATCTGTCCATAGAACCACTATAAGGTGTACACTCCACAGAGCTGGGCTTTACTGAAGAGTGGACAGAAAAAAGCCATTGCTTAAAGAAAAAAATAAGCAAACACATTTGTTGTTTGCCAAAAAGGCATGTGGGAGACACCCCAAACATATGGAAGTGTCACGTTCCTGACCTGTTTTCTCTTGTTTTGTATGTCTTTATTGGTCAGGGCGTGAGTGTTGGGTGGGCCGTCTATGTTTTGTATTTCTATGTTGGGTTTTGTGTTCGGCCTGGTATGATTCTCAATTAGAGACAGGTGTGTATCGTTTGTCTCTGATTGAGAGTCATACTAAGGCAGCCAGGGTTTCACTGGTGTTTTGTGGGTGTTTGTTTCCTGTGTTAGCGTTTGGGCCACACAGGACTGTTGCAGGTTAGTCACGTTTGTTGTTTTGTTTATTTGTAGTGTTTGTTGGTTTGCCATTAAAATCATGAATACCTCCTACTCCGCATCTTGGTCCGATCCATGCTCCTCCTCGTCTGAGGAGGAGAACGACATTGACAGCCGTTACAGAAACACCCACCAAACCAGGACCAAGCGGATTGGAGAAGGACGGCAAGAACCAAAGCAATGGAGAGAAGAGGAATGGACTTGGGAGGAGATCCTAGACGGTAAAGGACCCTGGGCACTGCCAGTGGAGTGTCGCCGCCCCAAAGCGGAGCTGGAGGCAGCGAAAGCGGAGAGGCGGCATTATGAGGCGCTTGCAAGGCAGAGTGGCTGGAAACCCGAGAGGCTCACCCAAAAATGTATTGGGGGGGGGATAAAGGGGAGTGTGGCGAAGCCGGGTTGGATACCTGAGCCAACTCCCCGGGCTTACCGTGGAGTGAGAGGGCGTCGTACTGGTCAGACACCGTGTTATGCGGTAAAGCGCACGGTGTCCCCAGTACGCGTGCTTAGCCCAGTGCGGGCTATTCCACCTTGCCGCACTGGGAGGGCTAGGTTGGGCATCGAGCCGGATGTCATGAAGCCGGCCCAACGTATCTGGCCTCCAGTACGTCTCCTCGGGCCGGCGTACATGGCACCAGCCTTACAGGTGGTGTCCCCGGTTCGCCTGCATAGCCCAGTGCGGGCTATTCCACCTCGCCGCACTGGCAGGGCTACGGGGACCATTCAACCTGGTAAGGTTGGAGAGGCTCGGTGCTCAAGAGCGCGTGTCCTCCTTCACGGTCCGGCATATCCGGCGCCACCTTCCCGCCCCAGCCCAGTACCACCAGTGCCTACACCACGCACCAGGCTTCCAGTGCATCTCCAGAGCCCTGTTCCTCCTCCCCGCACTCGCCCTGAGGTGCGTGCCCTCAGCCCGGTACCTCCAGTTCCGGCACCACGCATCAGGCCTATTGTGCGTCTCAGCCGGCCAGAGTCTGCCGTCTGCCCAGCGGTGCCTGAACTGCCCGTCTGCCCAGCGGTGCCTGAACTGCCCGGCTGCCCAACGCCGTCTGAACTGCCCGGCTGCCCAACGCCGTCTGAGCCATCTGTCTGCCCAACGCCGTCTGAGCCATCTGTCTGCCCAACGCCGTCTGAGCCATCCGTCTGCCCAGCGCCGTCTGAGCCATCCGTCTGCCCAGCGCCGTCTGAGCCATCCGTCTGCCCAGCGCCGTCTGAGCCATCCGTCTGCCAAGCGCCATCTGAGCCATCCGTCTGCCACGAGCCGTTAGAGCCGCCCGTCTGTCCCGAGCCGTTAGAGCCGCCCGTCTGTTCCGAGCCGTTAGAGCCGTCCGTCAGTCAGGAGCCGCTAGAGCCGTCCGTCAGTCAGGAGCTGCCAGAGCCGCCAGCCAGTCAGGAGCTGCCAGAGACGCCAGCCAGTCAGGAGCTGCCAGAGACGCCAGCCAGTCAGGAGCTGCCAGAGACGCCAGCCAGTCAGGAGCTGCCAGAGACGCCAGACAGTCATGAGCTGCCCTACAGTCATGAGCTGCCCTACAGTCATGAGCTGCCCTACAGTCATGAGCTGCCCTACAGTCATAAGCTGCCCTACAGTCATGAGCTGCCACCCAGTCATGAGCTGCCACTCAGTCCGGAGCTGCCACTTAGTCCGGAGCTGCCCCTTATCCCGGAGCTGCTGCCCCTTATCCCGGAGCTGCTGCCCCTTATCCTGGAGCTGCTGCCCCTTATCCCGGAGCTGCTGCCCCTTATCCCGGAGCTACTGCCCCTTATCCTGGAGCTGCTGCCCCTTATCCCGGTGCTGGCCCTTATCCCGATGCTGCCCCTTCATTTAGGTGGGTTGAGTTGGAGGGTGGTCATTGGGAGGGGGATACGGAAGCGGGGAGTGACTATGGTGGGGTGGGGACCTCGCCCAGAGCCTGAGCCACCACCGTGGTCAGATGCCCACCCAGACCCTCCCCTAGACTTTGTGCTGGTACGCCCGGAGTTCGCACCTTAAGGGGGGGTTATGTCACGTTCCTGACCTGTTTTCTCTTGTTTTGTATGTCTTTATTGGTCAGGGCGTGAGTGTTGGGTGGGCAGTCTATGTTTTGTATTTCTATGTTGGGTTTTGTGTTCGGCCTGGTATGATTCTCAATTAGAGACAGGTGTGTATCGTTTGTCTCTGATTGAGAGTCATACTAAGGCAGCCAGGGTTTCACTGGTGTTTTGTGGGTGTTTGTTTCCTGTGTTAGCGTTTGGGCCACACAGGACTGTTGCAGGTTAGTCACGTTTGTTGTTTTGTTTATTTGTAGTGTTTGTTGGTTTGCCATTAAAATCATGAATACCTCCTACTCCGCATCTTGGTCCGATCCATGCTCCTCCTCGTCTGAGGAGGAGAACGACATTGACAGCCGTTACAGGAAGAAGGTTCTCTGGTCAGATGAGACAAAAAAAATGCTTTTTGGCTTCAAGGAAAATGCAATGTCTGGAGAAAACCCAACACCTCTAATCACCCCGAGAACCTCATCCCCACAGTGAAGCATGGTGGTGGCAGCATCATGCTGTGGGGATGTTTTTCATCGGCAGGGACCGAGAATCTGGTCAGTATTGAAGGAATGATGGATGGCGCTAAATACAGGGAAATTATTGAGGGAAACCTATTTCAGTCTCCCAGAGATTTGAGACTGGGACGGAGGTTCACTTTCCAGCAGGACAATGACCCTAAACATACTGCTAAAGCAACACTCGAGTGGTTTAAGGGAAACATTTAAATGTCTTGGAATGGCCTAGTCAAAGCCCAGACCTCAATCTAATTGAGAATCTGTGGTATGATTTAAAGATTACTGTACACCAGCGGAACCCATCCAACTTGAAGGAGCTACAGCAGTTTTGCCTTGAAAAATGGGCAAAAATTCCATTGGCTAGATGTGCTAAGCTTAGAGACATACCCCAAGAGACTTGCAGCTGTAATTGCTGCAAAAGGTGGCTCTACAAAGCATTGAATTTTGGGGGGTGAAAAGTTATGCATGCTCAAGTTTTCAATTTTTTGTCTTATTTTTTGTTTCTTCCACAATAAAAAATATTTTGTATCTTCAAAGTGGTAAGCATGTTTTGTAAATCAAATGATACAAACCCCCCCAAAATAAGTATTGTGGCTTAAGGCAACCTTTCATCTAGGCATTGGGATACAGTGGATGTAATGAGACGAGGGAAAATGTCCCGGCCGCCTTCCATTTAATATCTCTGATATGTCTCATTGTCCATAATGTACTGCGTGTTGGCGGGGAGAAACCGCCGCAATAAGAACCCAAGACCAGAACACCACTAAATGAAGATTTATTTGAGCGTGCAGCAGGGGATATATTCAAAGGCTGACGAGCCACCTTCGGGATAAGAACTGTGGAATCTATTAATATCTTGGTATGTGACCACAACTCCAAATTTTATTATGATAGACATAACCAGTTAATACTGTCTATCCATTGGTTAGATGTAGTTTCTTGAAGGGATATTGTTGTCTTGAAGCATTGTGTGTTTAAAAATGAAACCCATGGAGTGTTTACGATTAAAGAAAGGCTTGATAAATGATTGGTTTGTCTTGCTAAGATTATTTCATTATTCTTTCAAATATGATAGCCGAGAGTATAAATATTGCAATGAATGCTCAAGTGCCTCAAGCATAACAATGGTGCTTGATGATGTATGGACATTAGATGCATTCAGAGGTTGGGGGGGGAGCTTCACTCCCTCTGACACTGGCAAGTGATAGATGAAAATATCAGACTGCTGTAAATTTAACATTGCGTCCAGTGGACCATTCATAACGCTGTCCTCTCTTTGATGCTATCATCCAATTCGTACCACATACAAATAGACCTCATGCCGACAGACTCTACTGTGATGTGATGGAATGTGCTGAAGTGTTTAAACGTACACTATACAACAGAGGGAAAAGTGAAGTTGAACCTATTTACAGTAAGAAAGAACCACAATGGGAATGACAATGACACATTTACAGCAAAATGAATCACAGTGGGAAGGACAATAGCACATTTACAGAAAGAAGGAACCACAATGGGAAGGACAATGGTACATTTACAGCAAAATTAATCACAATGGGAAGGACAATAGCACATTTACAGTAAGAAGGAACCACAATGGGAAGGACAATGGTACATTTACAGCAAAATGAATCACAATGGGAAGGACAATAGCACATTTACAGTAAGAAGGAACCACAATGGGAAGGACAATAGTACATTTACAGCAAAATGAATCACAATGGGAAGGACAATAGCACATTTAAAGTAAGAAGAAACCACAAACGTTAAGTCTCCTATTTATTGGACTATGAGCTGTTCTGGACCTGTTCCGATAGATTTTGTTTGTACAGAGCGCTCTGTGAACGTCACAACATCAATTGCTGTGCACTCCGTGAACCCTCTGATTGTCTTGCTTCACTTGCCCTTCACAACTCTCATCAGAGATGCAGTATGTGAAATCATTTAGTAGAATGTAAACAAGACCACTTTCTTTTGGTCACAGAGGGATTAAATTACTTTGTGTTTAAAGATAAATATGTAACTAGTCAGCAGGCATTTGAATGGCATATCTGCGTCACACAGAGGACGCTGGACGGAAAATGTACTATCACTATATACAGTACCAGTCAAAAAATTGGACACACCAACTCATTCCAGAGCTTTTCTTTATTTTTACTATTTTCTATATTGTAGAATAACAGTGAAGTCATCAAACTATGCAATAACACATATGGAATCACGTAGAAACCAAAAAAGTGTAAAACAAAACAAAACAAAATATATTTTATATTTCAGATTTTTTTAAGTAGCCACCCATGACCGCTTTGCACACTCTTGGCATTCTCTCAACCAGCTTCATGAGGTAGTCACCTGGAATGCATTTCAATTAACAGCTGTGCCTTGTTAAAAGTTAATTTGTGGAATTTCTTTCCTTCTTAATGCGTTTGAGCCAATCAATTGTGTTGTGACATGGTAGGGGTGATATACAGAACATAGCCCTATTTGGCAAAATACCAACTCCATGTTATGACAAGAACAGCTCAAATAAACAAAGAGAAATGACATTCCATCATTACTTTAAGACATGAATGTCAAAGTCAATCCCGAAAATGTCACAAACTTTGAACTTTTCTTCAAGTGCAGTCGCAAAAACCATAAAGCGCTATGATGAAACTGACTCTCATGAAGAATGCCACAGGAAAGGAAGATCCAGAGTTACCTCTGTTGCAGAGGATAAGTTCATTAGAGTTACCAGCCTCAGAAACTGCAGCCCAAATAAATGCTTCACAGAGTTCAAGTAACAGATACATCTCAACATCAACTGTTCAGAGGAGACTGCGTGAATCAAGCCTTGGTGGTCAAATTGACCAAGAAACACGAGCAATGGACATTAGACTGGTGGAAATCTGCCCTTTGGTCTGATGAGTCCAAATTAGATTTGTGGTTCCAACCGCCGTGTCTTTGTGAGATGCAGAGTAGGTGAACGGATGATCTCTGCATGTGTGGTTCCCACCGTGAAGCATGGAGGAGGAGGTGTGATGAGTTTGATGCTTTGCTGGTGACACAGTCAGTGATTTATTTAGAATTCAAGGCACACTTAACCAGCATAGATACCACAGCATTCTGCAGTTATACGCCATCCCAGCTGGTTTGCGCTTAGTGGGACTTTCATTTGTTTTTCAACAGGACAATGACCCAACACACCTCCAGGCTGTGTAAGGGCTATTTGACCTGGGAGAGTGTTGCATCAGAGGACCTGGCCTCCACAATCACCCGACCTCAACCCAATTGAGATGGTTTGGGATGAGTTTAGACCACACAGTGAAGAAAAAACATACAGCGAGTGCTCAGCTTATGTGGGAACTCCTGTTTGAAAAGCATTCCAGGTGAAGCTGGTTGAAAGAATACCAAGAGTGTACAAAGCTGTCGTCAAGTCAATGTGTGGCTACTTTGAACAGTATAAAATATCAAATACATTTTAATTTGTTTAATACTTTTTTGGTTACTACTTGATTCCACATGTGTAATTTCATAGCTTTGATGTCTTCACTATTATTCTACAATGTCAAAAGTAGTAAAAATAAAGAAAAACCCTTGAATGAGTAGGTGTGCCCAAACTTTGACTGGTACGTATGATCATATGTATTTTAAAGCTATAACAAAGGTGAAATATTATAGTGAGTCATTTACAATTTGATTGTTACTATATTTAGAAAGAATTTCAATCCTATTTCCATATTAATATTTGTACTGTGAACTTGAGCTTGTGTCCTCAAAAGTGGCTATTCATTTTTTACCAAAATGGTGAGATTTAAATCTTTCTGGCAATATGTCACCCGATTCAGGAAACTAGGTTAATGTTGCAAGAAGGTAAACATTTTTTTTTAATAAAAATGCGTTTTTTGTCAGGAATGCCTTTTCGAACATTTGAACTTTCATATGCATTAATAACAAACTTGTAGCCATCTGTAAATATGAATAAAATTGTTTAATTACGAGCCTTGTTGGTTAAGCCACAGAAAAAGCTGGCAACCTTCCCAGTAGCCATGATTGGCTGAGATAATGAGTGGGCTGGAAAAAAATCCAGATTTATCATACAGATACGTCAACGCATGCCATTCAAAACAATCAGATAAACAAATATATGTTAAGCAATTAAACAGGTGCGATATCTCTACCCTTCAGTGTTCATCTCACATGTCTCATCAGGAGTTGAGTTGAGGTCTGGACATCCTTAAAAATAATACAGCTGTATATATGCTGGGGGTTAAAGAGTGGAGGGCTGTATTATTTTTTAGGATGTCCAGCTCTCTCGCTCTCAAAGCATACCTAGCACACTGACAGGGACTTAATCTGCAGAGCATTCTACAAAGGCGACCTTGGGGAGGTTTGATTGAGGTGTTCAAAAGGAGGGTTGATATAATCAAGTGGGGACAGATTACTTCACATTCCACACACACATTCCTCTGACCCGGGGATATGCATGTAAATGAAGCAGCACCACAACTTTAGGAAGAGAGAGAGAGAGATGTAGGTTGAAGGGAAGTGAGAGAGAGAAAGAGGACAGAGAGAGTGAGGAGGTAAAGATTGAAAAATACACCTCTCTCTATGTCTACCTGATAACTTTTGAAATTTGATCAAACCAATTGATGTTGCAAAGAGTAGAAGTACTGTTAGAGTTGGTTTATCTTTTTGTGTGTGATTTGTTCAAGTCAACGTTCCTAATTAGTTTTGAGGATCCATACCATGTTTGAGACAAAGTATTGGAATGTGAAAAAACAATAAAACTGACTAAATCTAGGTATGTTTGTTCATTTTCCCCTTATCACACTGAGGCTAAATTGCCTGGATCTATTGATTCCTGCTCCTATCCATCTCTGTGAAAGTGAAATAAGTGGAACAAAACTATTTGATACACTTTCTTTAGTTTTGTTACATAAACGCTCCTCTGTGTACATTCTTTCTTTTCATCTTTCTACCCATCTTGAAAGACGAGCCGCCAGAGTTAGTTGGCACGACTGTCTGGATTGCATTCATTAGTTCTGAAAGCTTCGCAATTATTACCCGTCCTCAGTCAAAAAGTCAACCTGCCAGTGTCGACGACTCGCAGATGAATAACTTTTGTCTCCACTTCTTCAGGATTATTATCCAGGAGATGGGTGTCGTGGTGTTTCCCTATTCAACGTGTTTTCTTTTTGGTTTATTTTCTGAGGAAAACTGCTGCTGTCAGAGAGGGGAGCAAGGCTGAATACAGGAGTACACCCTTGATGAGAAGGTTAATGATGAAAAGGAGGAGATATCTGATATTGTGCCTCTCTGAGAAGCAGAGATATTGAATGTTGTTGATGAATGAAGGGAAAACTCCTCTCTCACACTCTCACAGCTGAACACCCAATATGAAAAAAGGAAAAAAATATCCCAGCAAGTAATGAAAGAGGAATCAATGAAAGGTGTTTTATATTGCTCATTTACTATTTTAAAACTTATTTGGGAACGGGGGCAGTATTGAATAGCTTGGATGAATAAGGTGCCCAGAGTAAACTTCCTGCTACTCAGGCCCAAAAGCTAGAATATGCATACAATTATTAGATTTGGATAGAAAACACTCTGAAGTTTCTAAAACTATTTGAATGATGTCTGTGAGTATAACAGAACTCATATGGCAGGCAAGAACCTGAGAAACATTCCAACCAGGAAGTGGGAAATCTGAGGTTTTAAGGTTTTCAAGTCTTTGCCTATCCAATATACAGTGTCTATGGGGTCATATTGCACTTCTGACGGCTTCCACTGGATGTCAACAGTCAGAGCTGTTTGACTAAGGGGTCTGGCAGAATGCCATGAGCTAAGTCAGGCGCGCGGCCGTGAGAGCGAGCTGCGTTCCTTTTCATTTCTAAAGACAAAGGAATTGTCCGGTTGAAACATTGTTGAAGATTTATGTTAAAAGCATCCTAAAGATGGATTCTATACATCGTTTGACATGTTTCTACGAACTGTAATATAACTTTTTTGACTTTCGTCTGAACTAATTGCTCGCGCACTGTGCATTTGGATTACTGGGCTAAACGCGCAAATAAAAAGGACGCTAGCGTCCCACATATCCCAGAGTGGTATTAAAAAACGGATGGGGGCTATAAACAGGATTCTTCAAAATAGCATGTAACTATGAATTGACCAAAGTGTTTAACATTCATCTAAATTAATAACTTTGAAGGAATCCTCTTGATCAAAACGATTTGTCAAATCACCTGAATCAAATGACCATATCTGTGCCTTGAATTCCCATTACTGGTCTATCTCGCTATGACCGTGCTCTCTCTTGTTTAGCGGTCAGCCGGTAGAAACCCCAGACGAAGGTCCCGTTAATCCTGGTTACCGAGTCTCCTTGTGACCACACTATAACCAAGACCGCTTCCCAAGGCCACCAACTCCTTATTGTGAGAGAAAAGATAAGAAGAGAAAAATTGTATAAAAGGGAAGCTTGGGGTCCTGGTCTGGGCTAGGCTGAAGGGATACACCAATGAACTGTTAACTGTATTATAAAGCAGATGTTTTGGTTTTGAGTAGTACCTCTCCGAGGATGTATCATAGACTGCAGAGACCCTGGACAGAGACGAATAGAAAGGAGAAAAGAAAAAGAAAAAGAGAGAGAAAGCGAGAACATGATTGTATCTTCACTCTGAATGAAAAAAGGGTCAGGACAGAGCTGATAGGACCCACTAAGGTGTGGGTGTTGGGGGATATAGAGGAGACATCCAACATGATGAGAGGAATTTTCTTTGGCTAAAAAAATTATGCAATACAAATATCGAATAAATATTAATCAAACAAAGCTCTTATTGTACCCTGCATGGTTTTGACATGTGGAAATAGACACTTTACTGTCTGTTCACAGCAAGATTACAATAAAAAGGCAACATGATTGTGTACAATACAGACGGAATCCATGTCGTAACTTTCCCTGAATGCAAGGTAGCATGGCACCAGAAGACATCTCTTAGATGTTGTTGTAACGTTTTGTTTCATGCTATCAGTTACACTTCAATCTTGTGTTCTCTTCGAAGCCGAAAAGTACTCTATTGCTTTTATCCACTACTCCAAGAGAGATTCCCCAACAACAACCATTTCACATGTACTTAAATGGCAGTGGAACACTAAACAGACAGACATGACTGGAACATATAGGACTCTCCCCCCCTCCCCTATTTTTCCCCCTTGGAAATATGCCGTTATTCGAAATCCGAATGTCACATCAGTTACTCTTTGCACAGGTCTGATAAAAAAAAATAAAAAAAAATAGACTAAATAAAATGTATTTCTCTTCAAGTTGCAGCTGTCGTATGCAATCTACTTCTACATTCCACATCATCAGTTTCTCCTATTTAACAATTTGTGCACAGAGGACATGAAAAGCCTGTAGACTGAGAGGAAAGCACCGGGCGCCTATTCGAACACTGCATATTAAGGAAAGGGAGAAGAGAGGAGACATATGTGCCGTCACCGTCCTCCAAACACTTAAAGACACATGGCCATTAATTTTTATCCAATTTTAATCATCCCCCAATGTGTTTGTGGCCATCCCCACTCATTTGTCAGCCCGACCGTTTGTGACACATCACATGAAGACATGAAAAGTGAATAAAAAGGCACAGATACAATACCTGTGTGGATAAAACATGAGCTACAAAGGATATGGTCAAAAATAATTTGCCTTGATCAGTGTGAGTCACCTTTTGAGGTCAAGACATTAGATTTTTCTCTTAATAATATTTGCCATTTAGCGGATGCTTTCATCCAAAATGACTTACTGTCACGCGTGCATACATTTTCCATATGGGTGGTCCCGGGAATCGAACCTACTGTTTTGGCATGGCATGTGCCACGCCTTACCAACTGAGCTACACAATTGGAACATTATCTTTTTCTTTCCTCTAGTGAATGCCGTCTCTTAAAGGATATACCTAAGAAAGAATAAACCTACTGATTAGGACCAGGTCAGTGAACACAGGATGATCCCTTCCTTTGTCAGGTTGTGCGACTGGGACTGGGCTGTCAGCGCTAAGGCCAGGAAACAGGAAAAGGAGTACATGTGGCCCTGATGCCATCACCATAACCATCAGTGTAGAAGAGAATGAGGACGTTACGTCAACACAATGATCCAAAAAAAGTACACGGGCCATATGAAACAGTCAGTTATTCCTTAGTCTGAGTGAAGGGGGAGAATGATTCAAACTGATCTCAGTGAAGAGGTATGAGAGAAGCAAGCTAAGAGGTAGTGGAGTTGAACTCAAACCAAACGAAGTAAGTGATACAAGTGTCATTTGAGTTTAGGATGGACACTAGCTTGAACACTGTCACCTACTAGCTTGAGTTTGGGCAAGAGGAGTTTTGATTGAAAGATGACTCATTATTATAGATGTGTAGCGTGTCGTACCATTGGAGGAGGAAGGCCTCTTGATTGTGATTAAGATGCCAGCCTAGGGTGTGGGCGTATACCAAGTGCAGGTCCTTCACTGGGATTGGACGAAATTAGAAGTGTGGGACGACTTGTGCAGAGGCAGGAAAACAGAGATATTAGATGCATTTCAGCAAATAACAGGAATTAATTTTAGGACATTTTTGTATTACTATTCAAAGGGATTAGGTGAGAAAATTAGTTCGTGGCACCATGTCCAATATTTAAACCTTTGTTTTTATGAATTGCACATTGATATGACTCCCCTGCTTTCCAAATAGATTAGCTTTCTTTTTTTCATCAAATTGTATAAACTTGACAAACTTTCCAGATCCTATGAGCACTTTCCTCATAGGATCTGTCACTTCTATCCCACATGGCAGAATATACAGCACTTTTCTTTTGGGGTCCTGATCTGTCAAATGCTACAACGATAACTTTTCCCTGGAATTTTGCCCTTATCGTGGTCAGGAAAACTCCTGGAAGTCAACTGCATTTGCCAACTTGAGTTTCAGGAAGATTGTTTCGTTAACTTTGGCCTACTCCACTTGGTCGTTGTATCTGAAGGTGCCAAAGTATGCTGAAAGGCTCTTTTGTATCTTCTGATTAACAACAAGTCCTATTCACCTTGTTCCTAATGAGGCCTGATCGACAGCATTGTTGTCATATTTCCAATGCGAGACTCCCATTTCAAGACACCTAGGCACACAGCGTCAGATCTAATTGTCATCTCCCGTCATGATGAATCTCGGAAGTTTATCAGGAAGCCTCAATAGTTTTAGGCGCTCCTAGTTCAGTTAAATTTATTCAGGCCTTGACAAAGGCAACACTTTTTCTGGCAGGTTGTTTTTTATCCGGTGGATCATACTTAAAGTTCAGCCTTGATTAGTCCAATGATGCGGAAGGGACGGTGGTGGCTCAAAAAATCAATACTTGTTTGACTGGTGAAAATAGAAGAGTGTTATTGTTACTCATGCTACAACATATTCTGGTAATGAGATCCAGGAAGTTCAATAGTGGCATCCTGTCTAAGTTATATACCAAGAAATACAATATTATATCAAATATGATAAAACAACTCCACAGTCTGAAAAACTGAAAATTGGACATGAATAAGATAAGCGGAAACCCTTTTTATTTTATTATTTTGAATTAATTATTTAAACAACATCAAACTAAACGTCTCCACGGCTAACCATGCCAGTTTAATTAACTCATGTGGTGTCAATCTGATGTTGAGATTAAGGTAGAGTTCTGATGACAGGGTTATTGATGTGGAAGTGCAGTGTAGCACATGCCGGTTAACCATTCTAGTGTGTGTACATCTATGTAACTGTATTCTGACAGGTACCTGGATCCACGGCAGAGATGACCATTACAGTGAGCACACTGACATACAATTACTTATCCATCATACTAGCCTAGTTGCCCTGGAGATAAACATACAGTATATGGTATTAGTATACGTATATTCCAATATTTCAAAATGGAGTAAAAATGCCCCAACTGCAATGTCACACACTGGTAAGTCTGAGTGATAACAAGCAGAAGGAGGATCATCCATCCAAGACAGACAGACGCACACACACACACACACACACACACACACACACACACACACACACACACACACACACACACACACACACACACACACACACACACACACACATTTACATTTACATTTAAGTCATTTAGCAGACGCTCTTATCCAGAGCGACTTACAAATTGGTGCATTCACCTTATGACATCCAGTGGAACAGCCACTTTACAATAGTGCATCTAAATCTTTTAAGGGGGGGGGGGGGGGGGGGGTGAGAAGGATTACTTTATCCTATCCTAGGTATTCCTTAAAGAGGTGGGGTTTCAGGTGTCTCCGGAAGGTGGTGATTGATTCCGCTGTCCTGGCGTCGTGAGGGAGTTTGTTCCACCATTGGGGGGCCAGAGCAGCGAACAGTTTTGACTGGGCTGAGCGGGAACTGTACTTCCTCAGTGGTAGGGAGGCGAGCAGGCCAGAGGTGGATGAACGCAGTGCCCTTGTTTGGGTGTAGGGCCTGATCAGAGCCTGGAGGTACTGAGGTGCCGTTCCCCTCACAGCTCCGTAGGCAAGCACCATGGTCTTGTAGCGGATGCGAGCTTCAACTGGAAGCCAGTGGAGAGAGCGGAGGAGCGGGGTGACGTGAGAGAACTTGGGAAGGTTGAACACCAGACGGGCTGCGGCGTTCTGGATGAGTTGTAGGGGTTTAATGGCACAGGCAGGGAGCCCAGCCAACAGCGAGTTGCAGTAATCCAGACGGGAGATGACAAGTGCCTGGATTAGGACCTGCGCCGCTTCCTGTGTGAGGCAGGGTCGTACTCTGCGGATGTTGTAGAGCATGAACCTACAGGAACGGGCCACCGCCTTGATGTTAGTTGAGAACGACAGGGTGTTGTCCAGGATCACGCCAAGGTTCTTAGCGCTCTGGGAGGAGGACACAATGGAGTTGTCAACCGTGATGGCGAGATCATGGAACGGGCAGTCCTTCCCCGGGAGGAAGAGCAGCTCCGTCTTGCCGAGGTTCAGCTTGAGGTGGTGATCCGTCATCCACACTGATATGTCTGCCAGACATGCAGAGATGCGATTCGCCACCTGGTCATCAGAAGGGGGAAAGGAGAAGATTAGTTGTGTGTCGTCTGCATAGCAATGATAGGAGAGACCATGTGAGGTTATGACAGAGCCAAGTGACTTGGTGTATAGCGAGAATAGGAGAGGGCCTAGAACAGAGCCCTGGGGGACACCAGTGGTGAGAGCACGTGGTGAGGAGACAGATTCTCGCCACGCCACCTGGTAGGAGCGACCTGTCAGGTAGGACGCAATCCAAGCGTGGGCCGCGCCGGAGATGCCCAACTCGGAGAGGGTGGAGAGGAGGATCTGATGGTTCACAGTATCGAAGGCAGCCGATAGGTCTAGAAGGATGAGAGCAGAGGAGAGAGAGTTAGCTTTAGCAGTGCGGAGCGCCTCCGTGATACAGAGAAGAGCAGACACACACACACACACACACACACACACACACACGCACACTAATCATACTGCCTCCTCATTGGGTATGCGCTAAGAGTCGCCAAAGTGTGTGACACCCTCACGACGCGCCAGTACCTGAGTGAATTAATCTGTCACAACTACCTACACACTCCTCCTGGCCCTCCCTTCCAGATATCCCCTTAGCCTCCCTGTGCATACAGCCCCCTCCTTTCCTCAGCACTCCTCAACTCTTATCTGTCACAGATAGCTAGCTACACCCCTCCCTCCCCGCCTCTCAACCACCTGCTACTTACAACCCCCGCATAACTTGGTCACACTTCCCATACCCCCACTTCCCACCCCCTCTCTGTCTAGACCCCCCACGTATACACCACCAATTTAATCTGTCACAGCACACTACACACCCACACACACACAAAATGACATGCACACACACACTCAAACACACACAGAACTCACACACACATAGTCACACACACCTTTCTGAGTATGTGAGTGACAAGCATAACACTGTCTATCAAACTGCAGCATGTTCCTCCTGATTGCCATCAAGGAGGGAGAGGGGGGGAAAAAGTTTCCTAAACTAAACCCACACTGATGTGAAATGAGTGAGACAAGAGATTAATCAGCTAAAGGAAGAGGGAAGAAAGGGAGAGACATGAAAAAGCTAAATCCCTGTGAGGTTTGTACATCAAAAGTCAGAAAAAAAGAACCAACATGTACTTTCTGGAAGAATGGGCTCCACAGCCTAATGCAACAAGGTGCCATCGAGTATGAGCCTTTCAGAAAGTGTGAGTTTCTTCGTTGATGAAAATATGAAATTCACGTGTTTACAACAAAGACAATTTTACTTTTATTTCTCTTTTTGAACACATTGGTGTCAATAAGTGTCGAGAATCATTTGCAAGGTGTTCAGAACTTATGGTAAATGATTCTGTCCTTGGAACCGAGTCATATCAATTATATTATTGTTCACATGTGGACACATTGTAGACATAGAGGGTCAAATGCCACCACTGATGGTCACCAAATTATCGTCAGCTGATCTCTTGTTAAACCCACACATCATAATGCTGTGTGAGTGATTTTAGCATTTAGGCCTATTGATGGTTTAACAAGAGATCAGCTGATGATAATTTGGTGGCCATCATGTCTCTGTCCACATGATAGTTGGAATTGAGATTTGTATTGTCTCATTTGCAACAATCATCCGCCAACGATTTATGATTCCATATCGCAGATGTCGGGGTGATTGTTTAGTCCTGGTTGCTACCAAACTGTTTTTAATCTTGGAATTTTAGCAGACTAAATTGCCAGTTATTGATTTGACAATCATTCCATCAACTGAAATAAGGTACTTATTTTCCAAGGTTTACCATGGCAAATCTGTTATGGTAATGAGCCTACCCACACATTTTATGAATGGAAGAAATCATGGGGTAGGATACATTTTTGGTTTCCAATTTATGTAATACATTTATGATTTTACTTGTCCCAATAAAACATGGTCATTTTTTATTAACAGTCTGATGGCCTTGAGATAGAAGCTGTTTATCAGTCTCTCGGTGCCAGCTTTAATGCACCAGTACTGACCTCACCTTCTGGATGGAAGCAGGGTGAACAGGCAGTGGCTCGGGTGGTTGTTGTCCTTGATGATCTTTTTGTCCTTCCTGTGACATCGGGTGATGTAGGTGTACTGGAGGGCAGGTAGTTTTCCCCCGGTGATGCGTTGTGCAGACCGCACTATGCTCTGGAGAGCCATGTGGTTAATGGTGGTGCAGTTTTCATACCAGGTGGTGATACAGCCCGACAGGATGCTCTCAATTGCGCATCTGTAAAAGTTTGAGTTTTTTTTGGTGACGAGACAAATTTCTTCAGCATCCTGAGGTGTGCGTGGGCCATTTCAGTTTGTCTGTGATGTATACGCCAAGGAACTTAAAACTTTCCACCTTCTCAATTGCTGTCCCGTCGATGTGGATAGGGGGGCACTCCCTCTGCTGTTTCCTGAAGTCCACGATCATTTCCTTTGATTTGTTGATGTTGAGTGAGAGGTTTTTTTCCTGACACCACACTCCGAGAGCCCTCACCTCCTCTCTGTAGGCTGTCTCATCATTGTTGGTAATCAAGCCTTCTACTGTTATGTCGTCTGCAAACATGTTGATTGAGTTGGAGTTGTGCATGGCCATGCAGTCATCGGTGAGCAGGGAGTACAGGAGGGGGCTGAGCATGCACCCTTGTGGGGTACCAGTGTTGAGGTTCAGCGAAGTGGAGATGTTGTTTCCTACCTTAAAACCTCTTCGGGCTAGGGGGCAGTATTTTCACATCCGGATGAAAAGCGTACCCAAAGTAAACTGCCTACTACTCAGGCCCAGAAGCTAGGATATGCATATTAGTAGATTCGGATAGAAAACACTCTGAAGTTTCTAAAACTGTTTGAATGATGTCTGTGAGTATAACAGAACTTATTTGGCAGGCGAAACCCAGAGGCCAACCATCCAGGATTTTCTTTTCAATGGGGTTTCAATGGGGATCTGGATTTCTGAGGCACTTGCTTGCAGTTCCTACCGCTTCCACTGGATGTCAACAGTCTTTAGAAATTGGTTGATGTTTTTCCTTTGTGTAATGAAGAAGTAGCCCTGTTCAGAACGAGGGTCGAGTGAAGTGTTTGTTAGAGGCGCGTGACCTGAAAGCACGCTCCACTTTGTTTTCCTCCGGTATTGAACACAGTTTATCCCGTCTTAACCTGTCTAGGATGAGAGTGCCGCTAGCGGCACTCCCCCCCCACCCCCACTGAAAAACCAGTGCCGCGAAATTCAAAAACAATATTTTTTTTAAATATTTAACTTTCACACATTAAAGTCCAATACAGCTAATGAAAGACACAGATCTTGTGAATCCAGTCAACATGTCCGATTTTTAAAATGTTTTACAGGGAAGACACAATATGTAAAGATGTACATCTATTACCTAAAAACACATTAGCATAATCCACCATCTTTTATTTGTCCACCAACACCAGTAGCTATCACCAATTCGGCTAAACTAAGATATTTATAGCCCCTAACCAAGAAAAAAACTCATCAGATGACAGTCTGATAACATATTTATGGTATGGGATAGGTTTTGTTAGAAAAAAGTGCATATTTCAGGTAGATGGCATAGGTTACAATTGCACCCACCGTCACAAATGGAATAGAAAAACTACTTAGAGCAACGTGTTTACCTACTTACTAATCATCAAACATTTCGTAAAAATACACAGCATACACGAATCGAAAGACACAGATCCTGTGAATACAGACAATATTTCAGATTTTCTAAGTGTCTTACAGCGAAAACACAATAAATCGTTATATTAGCATAGCACATAGCACATAGCAGCCCAGCATTGATTCTAGCCAAAGTGAGCGATAAAAGTAAACATCGCCAAAATATATTAATTTTTTCACTAACCTTCTCAGAATTCTTCAGATGACACTCCTGTAACATCATATTACACAATCCATATAGAGTTTGATCGAAAATGTTTATATTTAGCCACCAAAATCATGGTTAGACAATGTGAAATGTAGCTCAGCTGGTCAGAAAAAGTCTGTGCGCCACTTAGACAGTGATCTACTCTTATACATAAATACTCATAAACGTGACTAAAAAATATAGGGTGGACAGGGATTGATAGACAATTTAATTCTTAATACAATCGCGGAATTACATTTTTTAAATTATCCTTACTTTTCAATACAGCTTGCGCCAAGCGAAGCTACGTCAAAAAACATGGCGTCCGAAGCCACTAACACTTTTCGACAGAAACACGATTTATCATAATAAAAATGTCCTACTTTGAGCTGTTCTTCCATCGGTATCTTGGGCAAAGGATCCTTTCTTGGGTCCAATCGTCTTTTGGTGGAAAGCTGTCCTCTTGCCATGTGGAAATGCCAACTGCGTTCGGGATGAACTGGAAGCGTGCCCAGCAACTCACAGCGTTTCAGAAATAAATGTCCCAAAATCGCACTAAACGGATATAAATTGCTATAAAACGCTTTAAATTAACTACCTTATGATGTTTTTAACTCCCATAACGAGTAGAAACATGACCCGAGTAATATTACTCCCTCCACTAATGCTTGGAACAGGTGCGGGTCGGTGTCCTCTAGGCGCATGACGCAGCTCCAAAAGAGTGACTAGCCTCAGGGTTTTTTAATTTATAGTGCCTGTGAACGCGCAATCGACCCGATTCAAATCGTCATCACGTAAAGACATCCAGGGGAAGACGTAAGCAGTGTCCGTATAGTCATAGCAATAACAGTGGCCTTTTAACTGACTCCAGAACAGTGGCCAAAATTTCTGGAATCTGACTCCATGTCAGGGAAATTGCTGTAGAATGGGCTCTGTTCCACTTAGAGACAAAATTTCAACTCCTATAGAAACTATAGACTGTTTTCTATCCAATAATAATAATAATATGCATATTGTACGATCAAGAACTTTGTGGGAAGCCGTTTCAAAAAATTACACGATTAGCATAAATAGCCACAACAGCGCCCTCATCCCCAACAGGTTAACTTCTTCAGGCTGCAAGCCCGACATCGGGATCAATATGACAACAGCCTGTCCAAGTGCAGGGCGCGAAATTCAAAATCTATTTTTGTAAAATATTTAACTTTCACACATTAACAAGTCCAATACAGCATTTGAAAGATAAACATCTTGTCAATCCAGCCAACATGTCCGATTTATTAAATGTTTTACAGAGAAAACACCACATATATTTATGTTAGCTCACCACCAAATAAAAAAGAGGACAGACATTTTTCACAGCACAAGTAGGATGAAGTAGCATGCACAAGCCAACCTAACTAACCTAAAACCAACCTAAATAACCTAGAAAAAACTACCTCAGATGACAGTCCTATAACATGTTACACAATAAATCTATGTTTTGTTCAAAAAAAATGCATATTTTAGCTATAAATCAGTTTTACATTACTGCTACCATCATAGCTACAGTAAGAAATCGCACGGGAGTAGCCAGAGAAAATACAGACACCAACGTCAACTACCTTATTACACATCAGAAAACATTTCAGAGAAATATATGGTGGATAGCTAATGAAAGAGAAAGATCTTGTGAATACAGACAATATTTCAGATTCTTTAAATGTTTTACAGCGAAAACACCACATATATTCATGTTAGCTCACCACCAAATACAAAAAGAGAGACAGATATTTTTCACAGCACCGGTAGCATGCAGCTAGCATGCAGCTAGCATGCAAAGCCAACCTAACTAACCTAGAACTAACCTAAATAACCTAGAAAAAACTCCCTCAGATGACAGTCCTATAACATGTTACACAATAAATCTATGTTTTGTTCGAAAAAGTTGAATATTTTAGCTATAAATCAGTTTTACATTACTGCTACCATCTTAGCCACCATCATAGCTACAGTCAGAAATCGCACGGCAGTAGCCAGAGAAAACAGACACCAACGTCAACTTCTAATTTCACATCAGAAAAGATTTCAGAAAAATATATGGTGGATAGCTAATGAAAGAGAAAGATCTTGTGAATACAGACAATATTTCCGATTTCTGAAGTGTTTTACAGCGAAAACACAATATATCGTTATATTAGCTTACTACAATAGCTAACACACAGCAGCATTGATTCTAGTCAAACGCTAGCGATAGCACAGTTCGACAGATATATGAAAAAGCATCCCAAATTGGGTCCTTATCTTTGTTGATTTTCCATCAGAATGTTCTCCAAAGGGTCCTTTGTTCAGAACCGTGTTCATTTGGACCTAGAACGAACGATGTCCCTGTTGAATTAGCATGGCACACTGGCCATGCCGTGCTAACCTCTCCGTCTTGACAAAATTCTTGCGTCGCATCACGTCTAAAGTCCAGAATAAATTTCAATAATATAATTAAAGTATATTGAAAAAACATACTTTAGGATGAGATTGTGACATGTATCAAAGAAAATCGAAGCTGGAGGTCATATTCACCTATAACGAGTGTTTTCCAGGAGCGCAGTCCAGTTCCTACTTCGCGCCCAGAAAAAAATATAAAGTGCGCACTTATCACTCAAAGATGTTCTTTTCAGTCCCTGACAGAGATAATCAAGTCATTTTTTCTCTCACTTCCGCATGACAACCAGGGGAAGATGTGTGACGTGTTTGTACAGTCCTAAGTGCCAAGGCCTTTTATAGAGAGTATCTTGAAGAGAGACATAGCTTCTTGGAAAAGTCACTTTTTACAGAAAATGGGCTGTAAAAAGAGTTATGTTTCACTTAGAGAAATAATTAAACCTGTTTTAGAAACTAGAAGGTGTTTTCTATCCAAAGGTAATAAATAATATGCATATTGTACGAGCAAGAATTGAGTACGAGGCCGTTTGAAATGGCAAACCTCTTTCCACTGCTTATACTTACTGCTGATTTTTGAGCCATAAGAGGTTAATCTGATGACTCTAATTTGAAGGGGATTCGAAGGAGACAGGAATGAGTAATCACTGCCATGAGGTGCCCACGCATTGAACTGGCGCGTTCACGTGAGAGTGAGCTCCGTTCCTTCTCTCAATTGAAGTCGATTTAACCTTTCACGAGCCTCTACCCCGGGTCGGGATCACCCCCCACCCCCCCCACACACTGATTAGCATAGCTAGCATAGCTTCACAAGTAGATAGTAGCATCTAAATATCATTAAATCACAAGTCCAAGACACCAGATGAAAGATACACATCTTGTGAATAAAGCCACCATTTCAGATTTTTCAAATGTTTTACAGGGAAGACACAATATGTAAATCTATTAGCTAAACACGTTAGCAAAATACACCACTTTTCTAACTCCATCAGTTTCTTACTCCTTCAGGTGCTATCACCAATTCGGCTCAACTAAGATATTGATAGCCAATAACCTATAAAAAACCTCTTCAGATGACAGTCTGATAACATATTTATGGTATAGGATAGGTGTTGTTAGAAAAAAGTGCATATTTCAGGTAGAAATCACAGTTTACAATTGCACCGACCATCACAAATCCGACTAGAATTACTAGATAGAGCAACGTGTATGACCAATTTACTCATCATAAAACATTTCATAAAAATAGACAAAGCATAGCAATGGAAAGACCCAGTTCTTGTGATTTCAGACCATATTTCAGATTTTCTAAGCGTTTTTCAGCGAAAACACAATAAATCGATAAGTTAGCATACCACATGTGCAAACGTTACCAGAGCATCGATTCCAGCCAAAGAGCGCTATAACGTAATCACCGCCAAAATATATTAATTTTTTCACTAACCTTCTCAGAATTCTTCAGATGACACTCCTGTAACATCATTTTACAACATACATATACAGTTTGTTCGAAAAGGTGCATATTTAGCCATACAAAACCGTGGTTACACAATAAAAATACTAGGAAATCAAGCCTCAATATGTCTGACGTCATCTATCAGAGTGATCTAGTTTAATTGAAAGCTAATCATATACTTGACTAAAAAATACAGGGTTGACAGCAATCGAAAGACAAATTAGTTCTTAATGCAACCGCTGATTTACATTTTTAAAATTATCCTTACTTTTCAATACAGGGTTCGCCAAGTGAAGCTATACCAAACAAAATGGCGAAATATGCGTTTAAAATATTTCGACAGAAACACGATTTATCATATTAAATATTGCTTACTTTGAGCTGTTCTTCCATCATATTCTTGGGCAATGTATCCTTTCTATGTTATAAACGTCTTTTGGTCGATAGATGTCCTCTGTCCTTCGAAATGTCCACCACCAACGACCGACACCCCGAAACGTTTCCAAAGCTAAAAAGGGCACGACAAAGAAATTCCTCAAAATCGCACTAAACGGATATAAATTGCTATAAAACGGTTCAAATTAACTACATTATGATGTTTTTAACAACTATAACGACTGAAAACATGACCGGAGAAATATCACTCTCTAAAAAACGATTTGGAACGAGGCAAGTCCGATGGCCTTCACGCTTCAGGCGCACGACGAGAAAGGGCGGTGCCTATACATTTTGGTCTTTTATAATGGCTGTGAATGTCCCATCGATTTCATTCAAAACGTGATGACGTACAGACACCCAGAGGAAGACGTAGGCAGTGTCGGTTTCTTCATAGCATTCACTGTCGCCTTAAAAACAGACTCCAGATCAGAGGTAAAAATTTCTGAAATCTGAACCCTGTCATGAAAAGTGCTGTAGATATTGTTCTGTACCACTCAGAGACAAAATTCCAACTTCTATAGAAACTAGAAGGTGTTTTCTATCCAATAATAACAATAATATGCATATTGTACGATCAAGAATTTAGCACGAGGCAGTTTAATTTGGAGACCCAAATATGCTTATGCGGAACAGCACCCCCTATAGTTGCAAGAAGTTAATTATCCGGTTGGAACGTTATTCAAGATGTATGTTAATAGTCACAGTGGGTACAACATCTCCAATACACGTCTTTATAAATACACTCACCGAATCAGCATGTACGTCAACATTCTTCTCTAAGGCTACCCGGAAAATATCCTAGTCCGCTTGTTCAAAACAATCTTGAAGGTTGGATTCCGATTGGTCAGACCAACATTGAATAGTCCTTAGCACGGATGCTTCCTGTTTGAGTTTCTGCCTATAGGAAGGGAAGAGCAAAATGGAGTCATGGTCAGATTGGCTGAAAGAAGGAAGGGGAAGACCTTGTATGCATCGTGGAAGTTAGATTAACAGTGGTCCAGTGTTTTTCTAGCGCGAGTGCTACAGACAATATGCTGATAGAATTTAGGTAGCCTTGCTCTCAAATTAGCTTTATTAAAAAAGGTTAACCTTTTCTCAATAGGGGGGCGCCATTTCGACTTTGTAAAAATTTGGGAACAAATTAAACTGCCTCGTACTCAATTCTTGCTCGTACAATATGCATATTATTATTACTATTGGATAGAAAACACTCTCTAGTTTCTAAAAACGTTTGAATTATATCTGTGAGTAAAACAGAATTCATTTTGCAGCAAACTTCCTGTCAGGAACTGAAAAATCTGAAATCGGGGGCTCTGTTCCAGGGTCAGTTTATAAATTTGCATGTAATCTATGGGTCTACATGCACTGCATAAGCCTTCCCCTAGATGTCAGTAAGCAGTGAGATTTGGAATGGGGTGTCTAGGTAGATCTGAGGCCGAACAAGAGCTCTTGGAACCGGGTGTGCAGCTTTTTCTACGTTCGTCATGACGCGAGGCAGACCTCAGGATTGCGTCCTGAAAAGCTGTTGTTATAGGCGCTAGATATATCCGGCTCTGATTTTATTCGATATACGTGTTAAAAACATCATAATGTAGTTATTTTAAACCGAGTTATATCAGTTTATATCAGTATATTGCGATTTTCGGGATTTTCTTTGTTCTGCGTTATGCTGAGTTGGACATGTCTGCACCACATGGCTAACGTTTGCTGCTAATTCCACAGTTGAAGACGACCTTCTACAACCGAGCAACGATTATTCTGGACAAATGACAACTTGTACAAGATTCTGATGGAAGCTCATCAAAAAGTAAGAACTATTTATGATGTTAATTCGTAATTTCTGTCGAAAAAGTTAAACTATTATTCCGCCATTAATTTCGGTGCGGTCTCGCTTTAACGCACGCTGTATGTCGTAGTAACGTTCATTTAAAAAATCTAACACAGCTGTTGCATTAAGAACTAATGTATCTTTAATTTGCTGTCCAACCTGTATTTTTTAGTCAAGTTTATGATTAGTTATTGATTAGATTAGGTGCCTCTCCCAAGATTTCTCCCGACATTTTGTTTGCAGTTTGGCTACTATTCTCATTGTATAACCACGATTTGTGCCGCTAAATATGCACATTTTCGAACAAACCATATATGTATTGTGTAATATGATGTTATAGGACTGTCATCTGATGAAGTTTTGAGAAGGTTAGTGAAAAAATTTATATATTTTGCTGGTTTATTCGCTATCGCTAACGTGCATGAATCAATGCTGCTGTGTGGTTGGCTATTGTAGTAAGCTAATATAATGCTATATTGTGTTTTCGCTGTAAAACACTTAAAAAATCTGAAATATTGGCTGGATTCACAAGATGTTTGTCTTTCATTTGCTGTACACTGTGTATTTTTCATAAATGTTTTATGATGAGTATTTAGGTAATTCACGTTGGTCTCTGTAGTTATTCTAGCTGCTTTGGTGAGATTTTGTGATGGTGGCTGCAATGTAAAACTATGATTTATACCTGAAATATGCAAATTTTTTGAACAAAACATATGCTATACAATAAATATGTTATCAGACTGTCATCTGATGAAGTTGTTTCTTGGTTAGTGACTATTTATATCTTTATTTGGTCGAATTTGTGATAGCTACCTATGCAGTAAAAAAATGGTGAAAAAAAAAAGTTGTGTCTTTTGCTATCGTGGTTAGCTAATAGAAATACATATTGTGTCTTCCCTGTAAAACATTTTAAAAATCAGAAATGATGGCTGGATTCACAAGATGTGTATCTTTCATCTGGTGTCTTGGACTTGTGATTTCATGATATTTAGATGCTAGTATTTACTTGTGGCGCTATGCTAGGCTATGCTAGTCAGCTTTTTTACTGATGAGGGTGCTCCCGGATCCGGGATGAGTACCAAGTAAAGTCCCCAGCTACAATAAATGCAGCCTCAGGATATATGGTTTCCAGTTTGCATTAAGTCCAGTGAAGTTCCTTGAGGGCTGTCTTGGAATCGGCTTGAGGAGGGATATACACGGCTTTGACAATAACAGAAGAGAATTCTCTTGGGAGATAATACAGTCGGCATTTGATTTTGAGGAATTCTAGGTCAGGTGAACAAAAGACTTGAGTTCCTGTATGTTGTTTCAATTACACCATGAGTCGTTAATCATAAAACCCCTGCTCTTCTTCTTCCCGGATAAATGTTTATTCCTGTCGGCGCGGCACACCATGCTTCCAGGTTGCTTTACCGACAGCTTATCCCGAGAGAGCCATGTTTCCGTGAAACAGAGTACATTACAATCCCTGATGTCTCTGGATAAATGTTTATTCCTGTCGGCGCGGCACACCATGCTTCCAGGTTGCTTTACCGACAGCTTATCCCGAGAGAGCCATGTTTCCGTGAAACAGAGTACATTACAATCCCTGATGTCTCTCTGGAAAGCAACCCTTGCACTAATTTTGTCGACCTTGTTATGTAGGGACTGGACATTAGCAAGTAATATACTCGGAAGCGGTGGGTGGTGTGCGCACCTCCGAAGTCTCCTCTTCTCCGGCGGCGTGGTTTTGGGTCGGCTTCTGGGATCAGTTCAAATGCCCTGGGTGGTGCGGACAAAGGATCAGCTTCGGGAAAGTCATATTCCTGGTCGTAAGTTGATGTTGCTCTGATATCCAATAGTTCTTCCCGGCTGAATGTAATAACACTTAAGATTTTCTGGGCTAACAATGTCAGAAATAATACATTTAAAAAAACAAAATACTACAAAGTTTCCTAAGGACTAGATGCGAGGCAGCCCTCTCTGCCAGCGCCATCATGTTCCTCATCAGAGTTATACAGCAAGTAACTGCAAGTGTTTCATGATTAGTAAACATCAATTGATCATGTAATTTCAGATACATAAGCGTAGCCTGACAATATCTCTCAATATTGGCCACCATTAATTGGATATTTGAGTGATATAAAATAAAAGTGAACAATGCCTGACAAGTATGAGTGGTTTAGGTTAATTTCTCATCCTTTGTGGGCTCTGCCTGTCAAGCAGCAGAAGGGCACATTTGCCGATATACTGTTAGCTGATAATGTTCACTTTGCAAGCTACCGGAAGAAACTTTGTACAGTTGGCTAAACATAGTGGTAAGTAGACCTAATGTACTTTTTTCTCCAAACAACGTAGGTCTACCTAGCGAAGTTAGCTAACATTATCCTCTTTTCAACATTGTTTTTAAAAGTGTTTAATCACGATTGCTACTGACAGACATGATAGCTAGGCTACATTGATTGATGGACCATGTAAAATTGGCTAGTTAACTAATAACAGATCCCATCAATATGGCTAGTTAACAAGCTAACTTTCAGGGGATAAACTACCTAGATGGCATTATCCAAATATTGTTTGATTTGCTTTCCATCTATAGTGGTTATGACAGAAGTCTGACTGACAGCTTTACCAGGAGAGGACTTGCTGATGTCAAGCTCTTTCCAAAACCCTAATCTATAATGAAGCAAGCTACTTACATGGCAAATGAATAGGCTACCCTCACGTATCTGAAATTACATGATCAACTGATGTTTACTGATTATGAAAAGCATGCAGTTACATGCTGTATAACTCTAATGATAGAGCAAAATTTGGAACAATCGGAAATGTGTAGTTCTGAAAATGTTCTTCTAGCGATGATGATCAATAAAACCAGATATTTATAACATTTCTTTAACAATCCCTTGAAAATACGTTTTAGCAGAGCCGAGGGTCTCCTTGCCCCCCAACAGCGAAATTGAAGGCTCTGCAGCTTATTGTGACGTTATTATTATGAGTATAAATTGTTGGAATGTCATGGAATTACATTAGAAATGTTTTATTTTATCCCTCTTAGTCACAAAAATATCAATATAAGAAGTGTTAGTTTAACTGAATATTACTACAGTACAATCTAACATAGCTGTTATGTTAGTTGAAATAGTAGCCTAAATGTATATCTGACATCTCTAAGCCATGTAGAAATTACTTCAATGTAATTATTTGACAATAATTCAGTTGAAAGAATATTACTGCTGTTACGTTCTAAAAATGGTTCGTTGAGTGAGTTAGAACAGAACACAACTGTATTTAGGAGAGGTTAACACTTTAAGAGGGGATCAAATTAGATGGAAAGCAGTGTATTGGGTAGTTGTGGGAGAGCCAGCATTTCACTAGAATCTAAAAGAAGCCCAAAAGAATTTGGAAAAACTCCAAAAGCGAAACCAGCCAAATTAAATTCAAGAGAAAGGCAGTGCTTCAAAAGCATGTTTTTTTTATTTTATTTATACTGAATTGAAATGTTACAGCATAAAAGCATGCTCTTGGAAATTCTAATGGTCAAATTACACCAAATGTATTATTTTAAGAAATCATTTCTGGGCATAAAACTTTTGAGGTAAAATGGAAAGAGGTACAGTGCCTTCGGAAAGTATTCAAACCCCTTGACCTTTTCCACATTTTATTACGATACAGCCTTATTCTAAAATGGATTAAATAAAACAAAATCATCAGCAATCTACACACAATACCCCATAATGACAAAGCAAAAAAACCAGAACAGAAATACCATATTTACATAAGAAATCAGACCCTTTGATATGAATCTCGAAATTGAGCTCAGGTGCATCCTGTTTCCATTCATCATCCTTGAGATGTTTCTACAACTTGATTGGAGTCCACATGTGGTAAATTCAAGTGATTGGACATGATTTGGAAAGGAACACAACACCTGTCTATATAAAGGTTCTACAGTTGACAGTGCATGTCAGAGCAAAAACCAAGCCACGATGTCAAAGGAATTGTCCGTAGAGCTCCGAGAAAGGATTATGTCGAGGCACAGATCTGGGGAAGGGTATAAAACATTTCTGCAGCATTGAACGTCACCAAGAACATAGTGGCCTCCGTCATTCTTAAATGGAAGAAGTTTGGAACCACCAAGACTCTTCCTAGAGCCGGCCAGAGGGACATAACGTGCCAGAGGGACAACGATCTCTGCAGCACTCCACCAATCAGGCCTTTATGGTAGAGTGGCCAGACGGAAGCGCCTCCTTGGAGTTTGCCAAAAGGCACCTAAAGATTCTCAGACCATGAGAAACAAGATTCTTTGGTCTGATGAAACCAAGATTGAGCTCTTTGGCCTGAATGCCAAGCGTCACGTCTAGAGGAAACCTTGCACCATCCAGCGTGGTGGTGGCAGTATCATGCTGTGGGGATGTTTTTCTGCGGCAGGGACATGGAGACTAGTCAGCATTGAGGCAAAGATGAACGGAGCAAAGTACAGAGAGATCAATGAAAACCTGCTCCAGAGCGCTCAAGACCTCAGACTGGGGCGAGGGTTCACCTTCCAACAGGACAACGATCCTAAGCACACAGCTAAGGCAACACAGGAGAGGCTTCGGGACAAGTTTCTGAATGTCCTTGCGTGGCCCAGCCACTGCCCGGACATGAACCCATGTGGAGGATGAATCAGAATTAGTTGGTTAACATAGATAAATAAGATATTTTATTTACATAATATGCTTATGTGAGATACTAGTCATTAGAATGTCTCCCTTTGGACTATACTGTTGACAGTTGCACTTTTCCCTTCTCAGCTAGGGAAAAGTAACTTGGGGCCCAGATAGGGGAGAGGTCAGAATGGAACATTGTCTTCATATGTGAATGTATCTGTTAAACCATGTGAAGGGATGGCGTGATTAATGGGGAACCATTTAGTTGTCTCCACAATGTCTGTACGCCAGTCACTCCCTCCTTTTCCCATTGGGGGGAGGAGTATGGCAGTGTCTGGAACCATTGTATGTCCCCTCTGATGTTGCACTTATCTTGAGATAGTATATGACCTAGAAGTCACTGACCTCAGTGAGCTTGTCCAGGAGTGGGGAGAAGAGGGGGTTTACTTGAGATGGGCGAATATAGAGTTGACAATTGAGTTATGCCTTGGATGAGGTACTATGAAGTACCAGGAACGAGATTAGTAAAATTGAAACACACAAGAAAGGTAAGCCTGAATACTATTTATTATGTGTTGATTCAAAGTGGGCCACTGTATTCATACCCGCTGTGATATAATGTACACTGAGAGTAAAAAACATGAAGAACAACTTTGCTTTTAATGACATAAACTGAACAGGTGAATCCAGGTGAAAGCTACGATCCCTTATTGATGTTAAATCCAGTGTAGATGAAGGCGAGGAGATGGTTAAAGATGGATTTTTCAGCTTTGAGACATGGATTGTGTATGTGTGCCATTCAGAGGGTGAATGGGCAAGATAAGAGATTTAAGTGTCTTTGAATGGGGTATGGTAGTAGGTTTGAGTGTGTCACGAACTGCAATGATGCTTTTTAATGCTCAACAGTTTCCCGTGTGTATCAAGAATGGTCCACCACCTAAAGGGCAGCCAACTGGGGGGGGGGGGGTTATCAAACCTGTTCACAGGGTTGGTTAACTACGGAGACTCCTTTGGTGTCTACAGAGTTAGGTAAGTCAGCCTTTAGTTTTCAAGTCTTCTTCTTTGGTATCTACAGAGTTAGTTAAGTCAGCCTTTAGTTAGCAAGTCTTCTTCTTTGGTGTCTACAGAGTTAGGTAAGTCAGCCTTTAGTTTTCAAGTCTTCTTCTTTGGTGTCGACAGAGTTAGGTAAGTCAGCCTTTAGTTTTCAAGTCTTCTTCTTTGGTGTCTACAGAGTTAGGTAAGTCAGCCTTTAGTTTTCTTGCTCCACATGTTTGGCATGATCTCCAAAATACATTTAGAATAGATGCGTTAGTGTCCCTAGGGCAGTTCAGGCAGCGGACAGAGCATTTTTATAATGAAGAATGTGTTTGTTTTAGTTGACTGTGTTTTGTGTATATTGTTAATATTTATGTTTATCTGTGCAATATGTGTGGTGCTGTATTTTATTTGTTTTATATTTTATTTTGTGTGTATTTTATTAAATTGTACATTGGGGTTCCCTCATGAAAGAGACACTGGTCTCAATGGTGACAGATCGCTTCTTTGAGTGGGAGTGGTCGATCTGATCTGATGATATGTTGATTATTTCATGAGGTTGGACTGTCGGACTGAAAACTTCCATTATCCATATTTTATGACAGTATTATTTTCAACATTCTATCACTGGACTTGTCTGCTGCTGTAGAATCTCTCTCTCTCTCTCTGAATGTGTAGAAGATAGACGTGTTGTATGTTTCATTATGTTTGTTTACTGTTGGACTCGGACAGTCTCCTTGTTTTGTCAGCCATGTTGTTGTAACTGGTTGTGTAGTTGCGCGCTACTTAGCAATAATGACGGGCTTGTTTGTCAAGGGACATTTGTGGTGTTTTTTCCTGTCTACGCCACTGCTACAAATGTGTTATTAAGTCGTTATGGATGTAGGTACCCTTCAAGTAAATTGTTACCCTTCTCATAGTGTAAGGGAATGAGATAATCAAACAGAGTTAACAAAATCCCCATATCAAACACATTTGCAGCAAAAATAACATTTGCTCCTGCTTGCAGGTTTCTGGGCAGGTACGTATCTTGTTGTAGTTGTTAGCAAGTTTTTTGTTGCTCTGTACTCAGCCCAAACAAACATTTTCAATCTCTTTGAGTACAGGAACATATTTTATTTAACCATTTCCTACTTATGTATCTACAATGATCCAGACAAATTCCAGGCAAAATGGCTTTTTGACTACAAGAGCACAGAGCAAATATACTATTAATATTACACAATAAATAAACTGTAGAGAGCCTATCGATGAAGTGCAGTAGGAACTCACTCATGATTCTGCATCGTCTCATTGCTTGTGCAGCCTATTTCACACTTGATGGATTTTTTCACTCTGTTAAAACAGGTGCCTTTTCTTCTCTGCAGGATATAAAAGGGAGCGGGTCAGTCAATGTCCTTTCACAATCGAAAGGCTTTTCATTCTCAGGTGAACTGTGAGACCAATCAATGGCAGCAGCCTAGCATACACACACCAACACACACAGATACACATACGCACACTGTATATCTATCGAATTGTTTGTTTCTCTGCCACAAATCTCTGAATCAAAAGGAGGCTTTGAATGCATGAAAGGATAGGATAAAGAGAGGGAGAACATGTATCACTAGGATGATGAGGGTGTGTGTGTCCTCATCTCATTTAATATTCTGTATGTGTTGAAACAAAATATATTCCATCATAAGGGGGCAGAGTTAATAGCTAGAAATTGTTGTGTTTGTTTTCAATATCCTATGTTTGGTACTGCATGTTTAGTCCATGTGTAAATTAATTTTGTAATTGGTTGAGGCAACATTGTGTGAGGACAGATGCTGGGAGACGAGAAGCAAGTACAGGAAGTGAACATTTAATAAATAACAGACATGAAACAAATCACGGACAGCGTCAGGACAGGGGAAACAAAACAACATTAATGCAGAAACGGGGAAGAAATTGACGAAGTGACAGATATAGGGGAGGCAATCAATTAAGTAATAGAGTCCAGATGAGTCCCATGAAATGCTGATGTGCGTAACGATGGTGACAGGTGTGTGTAATAGTGGGTCCCCTGGCGCCAGAAAGCGCCAGAGAGCGCCAGAGAGGGGGAGCAGGAGCAGGCGTGACAGTACCCCCCGCCCCGGGCGCCACCCGGCGTCTGACGGGCCTTGGGAGCCGGATGAGCCGGCTGAGGCCTGGGAGCAAAACGAGCCAGCTGAGGCATGACATGGGATGGGAGCCTGATGATCCGGCTGAGGCGTGGGAGCCCAACGAGCTGACTGAGGCGTGACGTGGGATGGGAGCCTGATGAGCCGGCTGAGGCATGGGAGCCCAACGAGGCGGCTGAGGCATGACTTGGGATGGGAGCCTGCCGAGCTAACCGAGGCAAGAAAACCTCTCGATCCAGCTAAGGCATGGAAGCCCCGACGAGCCAGCTGAGGCACCCCCGGTTCCTTCGGCAGCGGCACCCGGACCCGACGTCACCAACCCCCCCCCCAAAAAAAATAATAAAAACTCCCTGATGCTTTCAATATTAGTGTCTGCATTCTGTGAGGACAGACGTTGGGAGACGAGAAGCAAGTACAGGGAGTGAACATTTAATAAATAACTGAAATGAAACAAAACACAGACAGTGTCTGGACAGGGGAAACAAAACAACATTAATGCGGACATGGGGAAGAAACTGAGGAAGTGACAGATATAGTGGAGGCAATCAATGAAGTAATAGAGTCCAGGTGAGTCCCATGAAGCACTGATGCACGTAATGATGGTGACAGGTGTACGTAATGATGGGCAGCCTGGCGCCCTCGAGCGCCGGGGAGATGGGAGCAGGCGTGACACATTGTCATGCCCCAACCTTCACGAATAACAAAATTGATAATCACATTGCATTGCGACATTACAAAAAGCTGGGCTAGATGCTGGAACCTCCATGCCTACATTACTGTTAGCTCAATCCATTAGAGAAATAAATGTTTGCTGTGTTGTATGACATATCTCTTGTCATCCCTCATTCCTTGCTCCTATTGAAGTGCCTATTTTAGACATTCTTTCCTGTTTATCACTCCTCCTCTCTCTGCCTCTAGCTTTCTCTCTCTGCCTCTAGCTGTCTCTCTCTCCCTCACTCTCTTTCTCCAGTGTCCTCTCTTTCCTTCATTAATTCTCTCACTCATTGTATCTCTTTCTCTCTTTTTGCATCCTCAGCTTCCCTCTCTCCTACTTTCTCACTCCCTCTCGCTCCCCTTCCCTCTCTATTGTGCAGGCGAGGCAGAGGCTCATTGCCATGCCTGGGAGCAGGTGGTGCTGTGCTTTGCAGTGCGGTAGTCCTGGGAGAGTGTTTGACGTGGCACTCAGTGACGGTAGTGGAGCGGTTAAGGGGAATTAACCAGCGGCCCCTCTACTGGGACGGGGCTCCTAATGCAAAACACGTAAACAGCTCTGTCTACTACGCCACAACAAACCCCTTGATGACACAACAGTAGACACCTCCTCCTCTGACTCTGAGCCACACGCATGGAGCTGTGACAAACCCCATGAATGTGCTCTTGTTACCCAAAAACTCAATGTTTTTCTTTCTTTCTTTCTTTTGCTCTTTCTCTCTCTCTTTCTCTCTCACTACAATCCTTAGGATGTGATAATCTCTCTCTCGGTTTCTCTCCCCCCTCTCTCTCTTTCTCTCTCTGAATGCTTTTAACCAAACAGCATTCAGGATTAGACCCATTCGTTCGTTGTATAATTTGGGACACACATATGTCTGAATATATTTTTGGTGCCCTCTCAGGTTCCATTAGACTACCATGGTACTTACTGCCTTTTCATTCTATTTATTTGGTCTCTCTTTTCATTTCCGGGTCTCACACCACAACTTTATTACACACCAAATATACTTCCCCTTTCTCATCTATTGCAGTTTGTAAAAATGTGAATGATTTATCCAAAATAAATATATACTGCACAGTAACTGGTAGTTTATTGCTTCTTCTCTTCCATTCTCTTGCATTACTGTAGAAAATCACTATGGGAACCAAAGGGTATTTTTCTCCCTGTGTTGTGTTATTGCTGTGACTGTGATGCTTGCTGGAGGTCTTCTATTTGAGGCATTTCAGTCATCCCTGAGCATTTCCAGATTAGCAAGAAAACAATTTGATAGATGAAAGTCATATTTGGAACGCTTAGTCATCACTCCGGCCTTCACCGATATATTTATATTACGTTTCGCAAGGTTATGCAATATCGATAGTCTCATGAGAGAACACATACAGTGCATTCGGGAATGTATTCAGACCCCTTCACTTTTTCCACATTTTGTTACGTTACAGCCTTATTCTAAAATGGATCAAATAAAAACATTTCCCTCATCAATCTACACACAAGATCCCATAATGACAAAGCAATAATAGTTTTTTAGAAATGTTTGCAAATTTATGAGAAAAGAAAACTGAAATACCTTTTTACATAAGTATTCAGACCCTTTGCTATGACACTCGAACATTGAGCTCAGGTGCATCCTGTGATCATCCTTAAAGGTATTCTACAACTTGATTGGAATCCACCTGTGGTAAATTCAATTGGTTGAACCGGATTTGGAAAGGCACACACCTGTCTATATAAGGTCCCACAGTTGACAGACTATGTCAGAGCAAAAACCAAGCCAGTGAGGTCAAAGGAATTGCCGGTAGAGTTCAGAGACCGGATTGTGTCGAGGCACAGATCTGGAGAAGGGCCCCAAAAACGTTCAGCTGCATTGAAGGTCCCCAAGAATGCAGGGGCCTCCATCAGTCTTAAATGGAAGAAGTTTGGAACAACCCAGACTCTTCCTAGAGCTGGCCGCCCGGCCAAATTGAGCAATCGGAGGGAAGGGCATTGGTCAGGGAGGTGACCAAGAACCCGATGGTCACTCTGATAGAACTCCAGAGTTCCTCTGGGGAGATGGGAGACCCTTCCAGAAGGACAACCATCTCTGCAGTACTCCACCAATCAGGCCTTTATGGTAGAGTGGCCAGACGGAAGCCACTCCTCAGTAAAAGGCACATGACAGCCCGCTTGGAGATTGCCAAAAGGCACCTAAAGGACGCTCAGACCATGACAAACAAGATTCTCTGGTCTGTTGAATCCAAGATTGAACTCCTTGGCCTCAAATCCAAGCGTCACATCTGGAGGAAACCTTGCACCATCCCTACGGTGAAGCATGGTGGTGGCAGTATCATGCTCTGGGGATGTTTTTCAGCTGCAGGGACATGGAGACTAGTCAGGATTGAGGGACAGTTGAACGGAGCAAAGTACAGTGAGATCCTTGATGAAAACCTGTTCCAGAGCACTCAGGACCTCAGACTGGGGCGAAGGTTCGCCTTCCAACAGGACAGCAACTCTAAACACATAGCCAAGACAACACAGGAATGACTTCAGGACAAGTCTCTGAATGTCCTTGAGTGGCCCAGCCAGAGTCCGTAATGGAGCCCAATCGAACATCTCTGGATAGACCTGAAAATAGCTTTGCAGCGATGCTCCCCATGCAACCTGACAGAGCTTGAGAGGATCTGCTGAGAAGGGAGAAACTCCCCAAATACAGGTGCGCCAAGCTTGTAGCATCATACTTAACCTTTCTCGCCCTGGGGTTCCGCTAGCGGAACACCCACAACATTCCGCTGCCTTCGCAGAGCGTGAAATTCAAAAATTCTTTTTTAGAAATATTTAACTTCCACACATTTACAAGTCCGATACAGCAAATGAAAGATAAACATCTTGTGAATCCAGCCAACATGTCCGATTTTTTAAATGTTTTACAGCGAAAACACAATATATATTTATGTTAGCTCACCACAATAGCCAAACACACAATGCTATTTATCCACCGCATAGGTAGCTTTCAAAAAAACGACAAAATATAGATATAATTAGTCACTAACCAAGAAACAACTTCATCAGATGACAGTCTTATAACATGTTACACAATACATTTATGTTTTGTTCGAAAAATGTCCATATTTGCGGTATAAATCATAGTTTTACATTGCAGCTACAATTACAAATAGCACCGAAGCAGCCAGAATAATTAGAGAGCAACGTGAAATACATAAATACTCGCACAATTGGCCCAGCGTCGTCCTGGTTAGGGTTTGGCCAGGATAGGCGATCATTGAAATAAGAATTTGTTCTTTAACTGACGTGCCTAGGTAAATAAAGGTGAAACAAAAAATAATAAGAGGCATTAGAAGAACACAAAAAAGGATCCATCAAATGCATTCGGTGTGTCATCATAGTGGTCTCTGACTTCTGGTCAGACTCGCTCAGATGGAACAAACACCTCTACTTCATCACCCTCCCGGATCCGGGATCCTCCTCATCAAAAAAGCTGACTAGCATAGCCTAGCCTAACGGGACAGGGATATCATATAATATCATTTTCATGAAACCACAAGTCCAATACAGCAAATGAAAGATAAACATCTTGTGAATCCAGCCATCATTTCCGATTAAAAAAAAAAATGTTTTACAGCGAAAACACAATATGTATTTCTATTAGCTAACCACAATAGCCAAACACACAACCGCATATTTTCATCATGTTTCCACCGCATAGGTAGCTTTCACAAAACCGACAACATAGAGATAAAATTAATCACTAACCTTGAACAACTTCATCAGATGACAGTCTTATAACATGTTATATAATACATTTATGTTTTGTTCGAAAATGTGCATATTTGAGGTATAAATCATAGTTTTACATTGCAGCCACCATCAAAAATAGCACCAAAGCAGCCAGAATAATTACAGAGAGCAAAGTGAAATACATAAATACTCATCATAAAACATTTATGAAAAATACATGGTGTACAGCAAATGAAAGATAAACATCTTGTGAATCCAGCCAATATTTCCAATTTTTTTAAGTGTTTTACAGCGAAAACACAATATATAAATATATTAGCTTACCACAATAGCCAAACACACAACCACATGTATTCACCGCAAAGATAGCTTTAGCAAAAACCAGCAATAAATATAAAATAAATCACTAACCTTTGGACAACTTTATCAGATGACAGTCTTATAACATCATGTTACACAAAACATTTATGTTTTGTTCGAAAATGTGCATATTTAGAGTTGAAAACCGTGGTTATACATTGTGAAAATGTAGCAACTTTTTCCCAGAATGTCTGGATATATTTCTGACACTCACCTAATCTGACCAAATAACTCATCATAAACTTTACATAAAAATACTTGTTGTATGGCAAATGAAAGATACACTGGTTTTTAATGCAACCGCTGTGTTAGATTTAAAAGAATAACTTTAGTACGACATACAGCTTGCGTTATTGCGAGACAGCGCCCGCTAAAAGGGCGGAGAATAGGACTAAACATTTCACACAAAAATACGAAATAACATCATAAATTGTTCTTACTTTTGCTGAGCTTCCATCAGAATCTTGTGCAAGGAGTCCTTGGTCTAGAATAAATCGTTGTTTGGTTTTAGAATGTCCTCTTCTTCTGTCGAATTAGCAACCTTAGCTAGCCAAGTGGGGCGAACATGTCCATCTTCTCTCGACGCAAACAACGGAAAACTCCAAAAGTCCCGATAAACGTTGAATAATCTGATAAAACTCGGTTGAAAAAACATACTTTACAATGATATTATCACATGTATCAAATAAAATCAGAGCCGGAGATATTAGCTGTGTATACCGAACGCTTTTCAGAAGGCAATCTGGGGTTCCTTCTCGCGCCTTCGAAAACAATGAAATTTCCAGACCTGTCACTCCAAAAGCTCTTGTTCGACCTCAGATCAAGCTTGACACCCCATTTCACCTCCCACTGCCTGTTGACATCTAGTGGAAGGCGTATGAAGTGCATGTATATCGATAGATATAAGCCAGTTGAATAGGCAGGCCCTGGAACAGAGCCTCGATTTCAGATTTTTCACTTCCTGTCTGGAAGTTTGCTGCAAAATGAGTTATGTTTTACTCACAGATATAATTCAAACAGTTTTAGAAACTTGGGAGTGTTTTCTATCCAATAGTAATAATAATATGCATATTGTACGATCTAGATTTTTTCCCAAAGTGAAAATAGTGCCTCCTACACACTAACAGGTTAAGAAGACTTGAGGCTGTAATCACTGCCAAACGTGCTTCAACAAAGTACTGAGTAAAGTGTCTGAGTACTTACTGTATGTAAATGTGATATGTCCGTATTTTATTTGTAATAGATTTGCCAACATTTCTAAAAACCTGTTTTTGCTTTGTCATTATGGGTTATTGTGTGAAGACTGATGAGGGGAAAAAACAATTCAATACATTATAGAACAAGGTTTTAACTTAACAAATTGTGGAAAAAGTGAAGGGGTCTGAATACTTTCTGAATGCACTGTATTTCAGTCCATATGATATACACACACATTTTCAAGTTTCTCTGGTTAAGTTTAAGCAAAACCAATTTCGGCAATCAAAACTTGTGTCAAGCAAGCACTACATGCACCATAAAAATAAATCTAACCCAAAACACCGCTATCCCTTGTCCCCAAACTCTGTGCCTATTTCTACCTCTTACAAATAGAGATGGATTTCCTGTGAAACCCAGACAGACAGATAGTAGTACTGGCAGTGGGCAGAGTAAGAAGTAAATAAGAACTTGGAATATAATGCTAGCCAGAGCCGATGCCTTTTGATCAAAGCGAGATAAGAGGAAGGGAGTGAAATCTGCCAGGGGGAAGGAGGGAGCCGGAGGAAGGATGTGTTTTTTTTGCTTTGGAATATACCTGGGAGAGTCTGGGTGGGTAAAAAATGGTTGCAGGAAGGGAGGGGTTGGCGGTAAGCAACCCAGAGACAACAGGAATGTATGGTCGCCCTGCGTTACGCTCCCATACATGTACATCCAAATCCCCCTTGAGTGGCACACATACCGGAGGTGACAAGGTAGCAACATGGTAGCTAGGGATTTATACCAGAGGAAGCTGGTGGGAGGAGCTATAGGAGGATGGGCTCATAGTAATTACAATGAGGCTGTCGTTCTATAGCTCCTCCCACCGGCCTCCTCTGATTGATATGACATTGTTGCTCAGGGGAACATGATGCGACAGCGTTCACTCCCCCATCCATCCATTCCTTGTGTTTTTCTTAGGTGTGCCACAGCTGCATAACAGGTGTAGGATTTTCATTTGATCACCCTGTTTCAGGAGAACTGCAATGCAGGAAATGTTTTAATTTTAGTGTATGAGGTTTAAAAAGGCTTCTGAAGTTTGAAATGCTGAGACAGATGAATAATCCAAAGCAAGGGAAGAATTTAAGATTTCAGAGTGTATCATGGGCACATTAGTGGCAGCAAATCAACACAATAAAATCCTCAAACACCAGATACACACAGATACACACGCACGCACACACACACACACAAACTCTCCTCAATATCACTATTTCCCTAGTCAGATTATCTTTTAAGGAAATGTGTGTGTATCAGCATATAAACGTTAATCCGGTATGATTTTCAAAAAGATAGGGGTCAAGGAACATGATGCTTTTTGAGAGCTTGGGACTATATAGTTTTATCTGCAAAAAGATGACTGAGATAATTGGCTTTAATTAAAGTTCCGAACCCTCTTTAGTTTGAATGTTGTCAGCGTCAACACATTACTTTACATTGCTACTGACCTCAGGGTTAGGGTCTATTCTGAATTTAGTTGCAAATTAGTTTTCAATTAGTTTTCAGTTTTTTTATTTGAATTGGCCACACCCCACAGGAAGCAGAATTTGAATAGAATTTTAATTAAATTAGTATAATTTAAATTAATGAAACTAATTTCAATTCAAATGGATAATTTATTCCATCACTACGCACATGCTTATTTTGACATCATGTATGGTTGCTAATACTACAGTGGTTCCTCCTTTAAAAGTTTAGAGATTTAGTACGGTACACTGCGTCACCACTTCATTGCTCCAGACCAGCGCAAGGGGGAGTTAGAGCACTGATTACGCTTTTGGGTCCTACTGTGTCTCTAACTGACAATGAATGGGTGACATAAAACTAAATAGAAACTGATAATTGTGCACGACTTCAGTATTACTTAGTAAAACTGTTGTTACACTAAGGTTTTTATTATTTTATTTTGTTAGGAATATTTTTCTCTTACTGTAGTATTGCATGCCACTCCTGACCAGTTACATTGTACAGTGCCTGAGTGGCACAACAGTCTAAGACACTGCAAGCTGTGTTGCTAAAGATGCTGGTTCAATACCTGGTGCAGGCCTCAACTGGGAGACCCATGAGATGACTGTAGGTTTTTGTTTTTTCTCCCTCTGAAAACAGAAATAAATAATTCTAAATAACACACTAACTTTATTTACAAATTAGTAACAATGTCTCACCCCATGTTCAAGAATGGCATTTTTCTTGCTCATTCTACGTTATTTGAAAAGGAAATCATCACCAAAATACATATGGGGCATTGCATTAATAATGGCACTGACTAGGTAAATGTTCCCGCTGTTCAGTTCTTAGTGCCAGTCTGCACGTTCAAACTAAAACAATGTAACTAATAATGGCATCTTTATGCTTTCATTAATAAAATTACGATAAAAATACTCTTAAAATGCCTATGTTTATTTAGTTATGGATCCATAATGAATTATCATGGGAATAAATATCACTGAATTACAGAAATATCCTTCAATCCTCTATATGTAATTATTGGCGGAGAGTCACGGCAAATCTTTCGATATACTGTACGCCAACAGTAGGCGACATGAGTCATCTCACTAGTGTTGAGTAATGTGCTGTTAAAAGTGGTGTAGGTCTTATTTATTTAAAGAGCATTTTGAAGTTAGAAGCAATAGCATACAACTATTACAGCGTTTCGCGCTGCTCTGAGACAAGGATGGGGACTGGTCTTGATAAATCAATGAGATTTTTATTTTCACTGAATCTCCGTTTGGGTATTGGTTAGACTAGAATTAGAAAATTAAGGTGTAGAAATATTATGCTCTTGGTATAACCTTTATTTAACTAGGCAAGTCAGTTACAAACAAATTCTTATTTACATGGACAGTCTACTCCTTCCTCCCCTTCGGGGAATTGAACCCCGGTCTCAGTACTGTACACCCGACTGTCATGTTGTACAGTGCCATATTTTCCATTCCGTCCTCCTTTTGTTTTCCTTGGAAAAGAAACACCATGATATTAATCAAATTAATCCCAAACTCCAAAAGTAATTGTAAAGATATATACAAATTATTTGTGACATTGTGGTTACAATAGAGAATGTAAACAAGATGTAAACAAGCTGCTGTGTTTTTATTCACAGTAGTGATGGACAGCTGGTGGCATTTTGAAAACAGGTTTTCAAACACATGTAGCCCGATTAGCAGGACAATAGACTCTTTATAGCCTGGCTAATGTAGGTGTGAAGTACTCCGAAGTGTTACATTTCTAACTCAAAATAGCAGTGCAGTATTTCTTCATTAATATATTTATGCATTCATTCATAAAATAATGATAAAAATACTCTTTCAAAATGCTGATGTTAATTTAGTTACCATGGGAATAAATATCAGTGAATTACAGAAATATTGGAACAAAGTTGCCTAATGAAGGTGAACAAATTGTTGCTTACTGGAAAATGCTCTTTCAAACACACACGGTCACGTTGTACAGTGCCAATTTGTCTATTAGCAGGGCTATATTTTGGACATTATGGGCGGCGCACAATTGGCCAAGGGTTTCTTCCCTCTAAAAACAGAAATAAATGTTTTGGCCTTTACAAATATAATTTTGGCCTTTATTGAGATTACAATCGCTCTCCTTCGTTTTTTTAAAAACAAAATAACCTCCAAAATATTGTTAAATATTATCAAGTTGATGACAGAGTCATATAGCGGCACCTACAGTTGAAGTCGGAAGTTTACATACACCTTAGCCAAATACATTTAAACTCAGTTTTTCACAATTCCTGACAAGGAATTCCTAAAAAGTCCCTATCTTAGGTCAGTTAGGATCACCACTTTATTTTAAGAATGTGAAATGTCAGAATAATAGTAGAGAGAATTATTTATTTCAGCTTCTATTTCTTTCATCACATTCCCAGTGGGTCAGAAGTTTGCATACACTAAATTAGTATTTGGTAGCATTGCCTTTAAATTGTTTAACTTGGGTCAAACGTTTTGGGTAGCCTTCCACAAGCTTCCCACAATAAGTTGGGTGAATTTTGGCCCATTCCTCCTGACAGAGCTGGTGTAACTATGTCAGGTTTGCAGGCCTCCTTGCTCGCACAAGCTTTTTCAGTTATGCCCACACATGTTCTACAGGATTGATTGAGGTCAGGGCTTTGTGATGGCCACTCCAATACCTTGACTTTTGCCACAACTTTGGAAGTATGCTTGGGGTCATTGTCAATTTGAAGACCCATTTGCGACCAATCTTTAACTTCCTGACTGATGTCTTGAGATGTTGCTTCAATATATCCACATAATGTCCCTCCTCATGATGCCATCTATTTTTGTGAAGTGCACCAGTCCCTCCTGCAGCAAAGCACCCCCACAACATGATGCTGCCACCCTCGTGCTTCACGGTTGGGATGGTGTTCTTCGGCTTGAAAGCGTCCCCTTTTTCCTACAAACATAACGATGGTCATTATGGCCAAACAGTTCTATTTTTGTTTCATCAGACCAGATGACATTTCTCCAAAGGGTAAAATCTTTGTCCCCATGTGCAGTTGCAAACCGTAGTTTGGCTTTTTTATGACGGTTTTGGAGCAGTGGCTTCTTCCTTGCTGAGCGGCCATTCAGGTTATGTCGATACAGTACTCGTTTTACTGTGGATATAGATACTTTTGTATCTGTGGCCTCCAGCATCTTCACAAGGTCCTTTTGCTGTTGTTCTGGGATTGATTTGCACTTTTCGCACCAAAGTACGTTCATCTCTAGAAGACAGAACGCGTCTCCTTCCTGAGCGGTATGACGGCTGCGTGGTCCCATGGTGTTTATACGTGCGTACTATTGTTTGTACAGAAGAACTTCCAACTGCAACTGTATATAAACAATTCTCCACCAAGTTTTTTTCCAGCTCTGTGAATGAATCCCTCTCAATGCTGGAGGAGCAGTACAGTTGTGGGACCTGGGTGTGTTCATTGCTGGGGGTTGACTATCCTTGTCTGCAGGACAGTTTGAAGAGGTGTGATCAGACTCACTCAGGATGGGGAAGTCGTCACAGAGAGAGAGCTTTCTCGCTGTGCTCTCTCTTTGATCCAATAAAAGTCCTGATGGAACTGAATGCCCTGCACCATTACTGTCCCAGGCTTGTACACGTTGATAGAGGTTGTTTCAATCTCCTAAATGTCTAGTATTTTGAGTTTCCACCCTGGGCTAATACTCTCTTGAGTATTAGTAATACAATCTTACCTCCCTCACTAGCTTTTAGCACCAGCTGTCAGAGCAGCTTACATATCACTGCACCTGTACATAGCTCATCTGTAAATAGCCCATCCAATCTACCTCATTCCCGTACTGTATTTATTTATTTGTCTTGCTCCTTTGCACCCCAGTATCTCTACTTGCACATTCATCTTCTGCACATTCTACCATTCCAGTGTTTAATTGCTGTATTGTAATTACTTCACCGCCATGGCCTATTTATTGCCTTACCTCTCTTATCCTACCTCATTTGCACATGCTGTATATAGATATATATATATATTTTTTTATCCTACTGTATTATTGATTGTATGTTTGTTTATTCCATGTGTAACTCTGTGTTGTTGTATGTGTCAAACTGCTTTGCTTTATTTTGGCCAGGTCGCAGTTGCAAATGAGAACTTGTTCTCAACTGGCCTACCTGGTTAAATAAAGGTGAAATAAAAAAAAAGAAAACATTTAAATATAGGGTAGAGTGCTCTTAGTGTGCCATGCCAGGGCATGGTCTGTGTGGAAAATTAAGTTGCTTACCTTCCCCTCTTTGTAGCAGTCAGCAAATAGTGTCTATGGATTGTCCTTGAGGAGCTTTTTTTATACTTATTCCGTGCAGTGTTATTTTTTATATCCATGGGGTGCTGTATTGTAATGACCTCTCCACAGGGATAAGCCACGAGGGCTTCAAAGGCCTCTGCATTTTTTTGGGGGGGTTGCTGTTAAACTCTCCTGCCATTGTGAGGCTCAAGACTTTTCACACCTCTCACTTCACACTTCAGTGCTAATTGAATTGCAGCCAGGTCAGCAGCTTAGCAGGCTTATTTTTTAAGCTTTATATAGCAAACTTACCTAGAGATTATTGTCTTTTACTTTTTGGTTTCAGAAGTAGGTTCAGACTGAACATTACTCACTCAGTGTTGTGTTGGAGGGTATGTCCAGGTTCCGATGTGTTTCTTCTGCAGGTTTGGTTTGTTAGACGTTTTTTCTTGATAGTCCTTGGTAGTAATAGTCCATTCAGGCAATTTAGTCCAAAATCAAGGTTATAGGTATGGAATTTGGATCTGGATTGAAGGTATTGATGTTGATCCTGTATATGTCCTTGCGAAATAATGCATGTTTATCTATATTTATCCAACTCTTATTCTATCTTTTTGCAGAAAAACTCAGGAGCCCATGAGCTCACTACCTCTCTCTCCCTCCTCTCTTTCCCCAGCCCCCCTTCACCCTCTCCCTCTCTCTCTCTCAGTTGTGTAGTGGTGCCTGGAGAAGTGAGTATACAACATTTTGCCAAAATCTTTCCAAATGGCCTGCCCGGTGATGGAAATGCGCCCTGTGTGACAAAATCTGTTTTTTATCGGTTTTCCTACAGATTTTTCAGATGTTCACACTACTTTTTTTACAGAAAAACTGAACACAAAAATGTGAGGTTCTAAGTCCACAACAATGCTAAACCGCATCAGGAGACAATTTTTGAGGTCTGGGAAAAATCTAAAATATATTAATTTGGAGGGTGTACTTGCCCTTTAATTAAATTTAGCAAAACAAATGCCCTCCCCATTGATACAAATCAGCATGATATCATTATGTCAGGGAGGTTTACTTTGCAGAAAACATTTAATTGGGAAGGTTTGTTGGGAATGCCATTAGAAGTGTTCATGCTAACAACGCATGATGACTGAATTGTGCATCGCAAAAAGCCTACTAAAAAAGAATTCAGACCAAACTTTTTCAATACCTGGTTTGCATACCCATTGTTGCCTTAGTTAGCATTCACTAGTAGATATCATAAGTTAAAACGTCTTTCCTACCTACCCTACCAGCTAGTGATGTCGTTCTTCTGTGAGCTGCTCCACGTGACAAGTTGAGCGCTTCTCGCTCTTGCTGCCTGCAGATGCTTCCAATTTTGTGGAAACAGTTTACAGTTTTGGAAGGCCCTTTCCCGTTTCAGCATGACAATGCCCCAGTGAAAAGTGAGATCCATACAGAAATGGTTTATGAAGACTGACCTCAACTGCCTGACCTCAAAAGCACACAACCGTTTTTGGGGTGAGACAAACGGGAGATGTTAATCAACAGCAATAGACATCATCCATTGTCCCATGACATCGTAGACTCCCTTTGCTGGACACTGCTGCTGATTCTGTAACTCCTGTTGCAGTTTCTTTAAGTCATCCATTTGGTGCGTAATGTCAGTGTCCAAAGGATCCTCAGCTTTCTTCATCTTCCGGCCATTGGGTCGGGGAGATAGACTGGAGGTTGATGGAGTTGCAGGGCAGAGAGCACTGGTGCACCTGGACATTGGGTTGGGTGTTGGTGAGAAGAGCCTGGGCTTTAGGGAGAGGGGCCCGAGGGTTGATGAACCATCCTGGGGAGAAGATGAATCAAGGGGCGATGAACCACCTATAGATTGGCAGTCAGGATTCAGCTCCATCTCTGGACTGTCCAAAACACCACCCCTCTCCAACACCTACAGTGGCTTGCGAAAGTAATCACCCCCTTTGGCATTTTTCCTATTTTATTTCCTTAAAACATGGAATTAAAATAGATTTTTGGGGGGTTTGTATCATATGATTTACACAACCCACCTACTACTTTGAAGATGCAAAATATGTTTTTACGGTGAAACAAACAAAAAATAAGACAAAAGAACTTGAGCGCAAAATGATTCATGACCCCAAAGTCAATATTTAGTAGAGCCACCTTTTGCACTAATTACAGCTGCAAGTCTCTTGGGGTATGTCTCTATAAACTTGGCAATTCTTCAAGGCAAAACTGCTCTAGCTCCTCCAAAGTTGGATGGGTTCCGCTGGTGTACAGCAATCTTTAAGTCATACCACAGATTCTCAATTGGATTGAAGTGTGGGCTTTGACTAGGCCATTCCAAGACATTTAAATGTTTCCCCGTAACTTCTCTAGGATATGTGATACTTGGCCAAAATCAAGAAAAAATGTAGCGCGCCAAATTCAAATATATTACTATAAAAATCTATCTTTCATGAAATCACACATGAAAGACACCAAATTAAAGCTACACATGTTGTGAATCCAGCCAATATGTCTGATTTCAAAAAGGATTTACGGGGAAAGCACACTAAACAATTATGTTAGCTCAGTACGTAGCCACAGAAAAACACGGCCATTTTCCCAGCAAAAGATAGTAGTAACAAAACCCAGAAATAGAGATAAAATTAATCACTAACCTTTGAACATCTTCATCAGATGACACTCATATGACATCACGTTACACAATACATTTATGTTTTGTTCGATAATGTGCAAATTTATATCCCAAAATCTCGGTTTACATTGGCTTCATGTTCAGAAATGCCTCCAAAATATCCGGAGTAATTACAGAGAGCCACGTCAAATAACAAAAATACTCATCATAAACTTTGAAGAAAGATACATGTTTTACATATAATTAAAGATACACTTGTTCTTAATGCAACCGCTGTGTCAGATTTAAAAAAAACTTTACGTAAAAAGCACACCATGCAATAATCTGAGACAGCGCTCAGATTTAACAACATTTCTCCGCCATGTTGGAATCAACAGAAATACGGAATTACATCATACATATTCCCTTACCTTTGATTATCTTCATCAGAATGCAGTGCCAGGAATCCCAGTTCCACAATAAATCGTTGTTTTGTTCAATAATGTCCATTACTTATGTCCAATTAAATAATTTTGCTAGCTTGTGTAGTACACGTGTCCAAACGCTCGCGCAGATTCAGGCAAACGTCGGACAAAAACTTCAAAAAGTTATATTCCAGGTCGAATAAACTGGTCAAACTTAGTAGAGAATCAATCTTCAGTATGTTGTTATCATTTATATCCAATAACGTTCCAACCGAAGCATTCTTTCATGTCTGTATAAGTAATGTAACACAAGGCGACAACATGAGGAAAGCACGTGACCAAGAACTGTCAATCTGCCAGACCACTGACTCATTCCCCTCCCATCCGGTCCCACAACACAGCATAAGCTTCATTCCACGTTCTACTGACTGTTGACATCTAGTGGAAGGCGTATGAAGTGCAAACAGATCCATATATTACAGGGAATTGAATAGGCGATGACTTTAACAACGACCACTCTCAGAATTTTCACTTCCTGTTTGGATTTTTTCTCAGGTTTCTGCCTGCCATATGAGTTCTGTTATACTCACAGACATCATTCAAACAGTTTTAGAAACTTCAGAGTGTTTTATATCCAATAGTAATAATAATATACATATATTAGCATCTGGGACAGAGTAGGAGGCAGTTCACTATGGGCACAAAATTCGACCAAAAGTGAAAATGCTGCCTCCTATCATAAAGAAGTTAAACCACACGAGTGTTGCTTTGCAGTATGCTTAGGGTCATTGCCCTGCTGTATTTAACGCCATCCATCATTCCTTCAATTCTGACCAGTTTCCCAGTCTCTATCGATAAAAACATCCCCACAGCATGATGCTGCCACCACCATGCTTCCCTGTGGGGATCGTGTTCTCGGGGTGATGAGAGGTGATGGGTTTGCACCAGAAACAGCGTTTTCTTTGATTGCCAACAACCTAAATTTTAGTCTCATCTGACCAGAGAACCTTCTTACATATGTTTGGGGAGTCTCCCACATGCCTTTTTGGCAAACACCAAACGTGTTTGCTTGTTTTTTTCATTAAGCAATGGCTTTTTTCTGTCCACTCTTCTGTAAAGCCCAGCCCTGTGGAGTGTATGGCTAAAAGTGGTCCTATGGACATGGTCCTATGTACAATCTCCGCTGTAGAGCTTTGCAGCTCCTTCAGGGTTATCTTTGATCTCTTTGTTGCCTCTCTGATTAATGCCCTCCTTGCCTTGTCTGTGAGTTTTGGTGGGCGGTCCTCTTTTGGCAGGTTTGTTTTGGTGCCATATTCTGTTCATTTTAAATAATGGATTTATTGGTGCTCCATGGGATTTTCAAAGTTTCTGATATTTTTTTATAACCCAACCCTGAGCTGTACTTCCACAACTTTGTCCCTGACCTGTTTTGAGAGCTCCTTTGTCTTCATGTGCCCCTTGCTTAGTGGTGTTACAGACCCTGGGGCCTTTCAGAACTGGTGTATATGTACTGAGATCATGTGACAGATCAGATCAGGTGACACTTATATTGCACACAGGTGGACTTTATTTAACTATTTATGTGACTTCTGAAGGTAATTGGTTGTACCAGATCTTATTTAGGGGCTTCATAGCAAAGGGGGTGAAATACATATACACGCACCACTTTTCCGTTTTACATTTTTTTGAATTTGTTGAAACAGTTATTTATTTCATTTCACTTCACCAATTTGGACTATTTTGTGTATGTCCATTACATGAAATCCAAATAAAAATCTATTTAAAAATGACAGGTTGTAATGCAAAAAAATATGAAAAACACCAAGGGGGATGAATACTTTTGCAAGGCACTGTACAAGCAGATGGCAAATACATTAGAATACAATGCAAGCAATCTTAAAACATCTCCATGGGCTCCTGTCAGTTAGAATGTTTACCCAAAAGGGCTGTTTTTTTATATAAACATCTCAATCTAATTAACACACACACCAGACTGTCTGTTGTCTGATGTTTGAACTGCAGTTGCTCTGCTAATCGTTATAATTTGACAACACAGACACTGAATCATTTCCCACTCACAATTTCTCCTACCCAGAAAAGAGCTGATTTCACGTTCTAACTACGTCTGCTGAACATAAGATCACAGACACACACACTGACTGTACAAAAAGGACTCGACTACATGATAATGTATCTGGCATATTTGTGTCTGTCTGACAATGTTTCACGTAAACACGAAGCCAATCCAGTTGTCTGACAATCGTTGGGACACACACACCAGCGGCAGCCCCATTCCTCCCCCCTATTCACCTTTTCAGATTGTGAACATACCGGTCCTGAATCTTTCTCCATGTTTCTTTGATATCCTCTACAGGATCAGTGCCCCCCCCCCCCCCCCCCCCCCCCCCACACGGGACAGTTGAGCTAACGTAGGCTAATGTGATAAGCATGAGGTTGTAAGTAACAAGAACATTTCCCAGGACATAGACATATCTGATATGGGCAGAAAGCTTAAATTCTTGTTAATCTAACTGCATTGTCCAATTTACAGTAGCTATTATAATGAAAGAACACCATGCTATTGTTTGAGTACAGTGCAGTTATGAACTTGAAAATGTATCAATAAACTAAATAGGCACTATTGGGCAGACTTCATACAACATGTTGAACAGAAATGCAATGGTCCATTGGATCAGTCTAAAACTTTGCACATACACTGCTGCCATCTAGGGGCCAAAATCTAAATTGCGCCTGGGCTGGAATGCATTTCAATGATGCATGTTTTTTTCTTTGTATTATCTTTTACCAGATCTAATGTGTTATATTCTCCTACATTCATTTCACATTTACACAAACTTGCCAAAATTGAAATTGGCCTAACCTGGAATAATACATTGTGACCTTTCTCTTGCATTTCGATAACTGTATTTGTAGCCCTTTAAATCTGGACGAGCATTTGTTGTCACCATATAAAACCTTGAAGAAGATATCTGAAAAGGGGCAGAAATAAAAGTGGATTTTCCATCAACTAAAAACAAGTAAACAACGACAAAACCATGACTGTATAGAAAATATGTACACACATGACAAAAATAGAGAATTCCAGATGTATATTCCTCAGTTACATACAGTATATGGAGAAGCCACTTGATGAGCGAATTCCTTTCTCTCAGGGCAATTAGGCCTTCAACAGCTGTTCACAAATTTCAGCGTATGCTTTCACAATTCCAACAACAACACAGGCACATTTGTCAGGCCCACACAATGATTGCCACAGGGAAGCCGGTCCGAGGGATGTGTGTGGAGCCTTGGTCAGAGATGGAAGAGGAAAAAAACTCCACTCCCTAATTGTTTCTGGTTACATTACATTCAAGGAACTAAGCAGACCAGACCGAGCTGCTATTGCATTGGTGTCGATGGGAGAACCACACCGTTAAGAAGACCGGAACTGACTATCATCATTTATTCACCATCTTTGGGCTTGGTAAATCAAACATAAAATTTTTCTCTGGTCAGAAGAGAGTGTATTTCTTCAACGCTAACATGGTCTACTTTACATTGGTTTTGTGGTAATGATGCCACAGAGTGATTCCAGAGCTTTCTGTTGCTATGAATGGTAACAACGAGTGATGGCAGACTGCTAATGTAGATATTGCACAGCTACAGAGGTGTTCAAACACACACACACACAGACACACACAAGCACTCAAGACACATAACCAAAGATACTCACGGGCCTCCCGAGTGGCACAGTGGTCTGAGGCACTGCATCACAGTGCTAGCTGTACCACTAGAGATCCTGGTTTGAGTCCAGGCTCTGTCTCAGCCAGCCGTGACTGGGAGATCCATAGGGTGGCGCACAACTGGCCCAGCGTCATCCGGGTTAGGAGAGGGTTTGGCCGGCTGGGATGTCTTTGTCCCATCGCGCTCCAGCGACTCCTGTGGTGGGCGGGGAGCATGCACGCTGACACGGTAGCCGGATGTACGGTGTTTCCTCTGACACATTGGTGCGGCTGGCTTCCGGGGTAAGCGAGCGTTGGGTAAAGAAGCAGTGCGGCTTGGCTGGGTCGTGTTTCGGAGGACGTACGGCTCTCAATCTTCGCCTCTCCTGAGTCCGTACAGGAGTTGCAGCAATGGGACAAGACTGTACCTACAAATTGGAGATAAAAAGGGGTAATAAAAAAAATAAGTATACACATATTCATACATAACACACGCCCTGGCTTGAGGTAGGTATGTAGGTAGGTCAGCCTCCACTCTCCTTCAGCACTACAGTCTCTTGGAGTGGGGTCTTTAAAGCATTGAGGAGTGAGAGGGTTGTTGTATGTGCGTCATCCCATTCCCGAGAACCAGTCATTAAACAAGAGCATCTACAGTGAGGGAAAAAAGTATTTGATCCCCTGCTGATTTTGTACGTTTGCCCACTGACAAAGAAATTATCAGTCTATAATTTTAATGGTAGGTTTATTTGAACAGTGAGAGACAGAATAACAACAAAAATATCCAGAAAAATGCATGTCAAAAATGTTATAAATTGATTTGCATTTTAATGAGGGAAATAAGTATTTGACCCCTTCTCAATCAAAAAGATTTCTGGCTCCCAGGTGTCTTTTATACAGGTAACGAGCAGAGATTAGGAGCACACTCTTAAAGGGAGTGCTCCTAATCTCAGCTTGTTACCTGTATAAAAGACACTTGTCCACAGAAGCAATCAATCAATCAGATTCCAAACTCTCCACCATGGCCAAGACCAAAGAGCTCTCCAAGGATGTCAGGGACAAGATTGTAGACCTACACAAGGCTGGAATGGGCTACAAGACCATCGCCAAGCAGCTTGGTGAGAAGGTGACAACAGTTTCTGTGATTATTCGCAAATGGAAGAAACACAAAAGAACTGTCAATCTCCCTCAGCCTGGGGCTCCATGCAAGATCTCACCTTGTGGAGTTGCAATGATCATGAGAACGGTGAGGAATCAGCCCAGAACTACACAGGAGGATCTTGTCAATGATCTCAAGGCAGCTGGGACCATAGTCATCAAGAAAACAATTGGTAACACACTATGCCGTGAAGGACTGAAATCCTGCAGCGCCCGCAAGGTCCCCCTGCTCAAGAAAGCACATATACATGCCCGTCTGAAGTTTGCCAATGAACATCTGAATGATTCAGAGGACAACTGGGTGAACGTGTTGTGGTCAGATGAGACCAAAATGGAGTTCTTTGGCATCAACCCAACTTGCCGTGTTTGGAGGAGGAGGAATGCTGCCTATGACCCCAAGAAACCATCCCCACCGTCAAACATGGAGGTGGAAACATTATGCTTTGGGGGTGTTTTTCTGCTAAAGGGACAGGACAACTTCACCGCATCAAAGGGACGATGGACGGGGCCATGTACCGTCAAATCTTGGGTGAAAACCTCCTTCCCTGAAAATGGGTCGTGGGTGGGTATTCCAGCATGACAATGACCCAAAACACACGGCCAAGGCAACAAAGGAGTGGCTCAAGAAGAAGCACATTAAGGTCCTGGAGTGGCCTAGCCAGTCTCCAGACCTTAATCCCATAGAAAATCTGTGGAGGGAGCTGAAGGTTCGAGTTGCCAAACGTCAGCCTCGAAACCTTAATGACTTGAAGAAGATCTGCAAAGAGGAGTGGGACAAAATCCCTCTTGAGATGTGTGCAAACCTGGTGGCCAACTACAAGAAACGTCTGACCTCTGTGATTGCCAACAAGGGTTTTGCCACCAAGTACTAAGTCATGTTTTGCAGAGGGGTCAAATACTTATTTCCCTCATTAAAATGCAAATCAATTCATAACATTTTTGACATGCGTTTTTCTGGATTTTTTTGTTGATATTCTGTCTCTCACTGTTCAAATAAACCTACCATTAAAATTATAGACTGATCATTTCTTTGTCAGTGGGCAAACGTACAAAATCAGCAGGGGATCAAATACTTTTTTCCCTCACTGTAATTCAGTGGGCATTATGGCCAACTATCGGCAGGGCACACACACACTCCAGATATAATACACACACATTCTGGATACACACACACACACCAGATATAATGACCCATCATTTAGATTAGATGTCGCCCGCCTCTTCACATTCCCTGAATAGGCATCTCTGTAAATTATAGCTTCTTTGCTGGAATATGACCACTAAGTGCAATCAAGTAAATCATTTTCGAGCCTTGTGTGTACAGACCCTCCATGCAGTCGCCATGCAAATAGAGATTGGGATTTTTCTATTTATTCGCAAATCTAGTTTTTGTCAACATGATATCATTGATACGCATAAGATAGGCCTCAAGGAACATTACTTTTATTAATTGTATTCAATGGGGGGGGGGGGGGGGGGGCTAAATAAAGGACGCCTGGAGAAAGGCATCGTGAACATGACGCCTCAACAATCATTCTGTGAAGCAGAAAGATATATACGTCATGTGGCATGATGCACAAGTCGACACACTGCATTGAATGCAAAAAAATGTGTGTCAAGATATTGTGCATCGAGGGAGTATATTGCGTTCTTGGGAAAAAAAGTTGTTGATAAAGCTGCAATGGGTATAGTGAGGAAAGACAGACAGACAGACAGACATGTCGGTTTTTTAGCTTTTCTCTCTCTCTCTCTCTCTCTCTCTCTCTCTCTCTCTCTCTCTCTCTCTCTCTCTCTCTCTCTCTCTCTCTCTCTCAACCTCCTCTTTATCCACTCCTCCTTCTCTTCTCTCTCCCTCCCCCTTCATTCACCCCCTCCACACTCTCCCCCTCTCTCTCCCGACTTCTCTCCCTCCCTCTCTCCTCCTCCCTTCTCCTCTCCCTCCTCTCTCCCCTCCCTCCTTTAACCTCTCCACTCTCCCCCCTCCCTCACTCCCCCCCTTCTCTCTCTCTCTTCCTCCTCTATTCTCTCCCTTCTTTTGTCCCTCCTACCCTCCACATCCCTTTCTCCCTCCTCTCTCCGACCTCCACCTATCTCTCCTGTCTCCCACTTCTGCAGACAGGATATTGACGCATAGGTCAATACATTGCATTCAATGCAAACATATACAGTACCAGTCAAAACTTTGGACACACCTACTCATTCCAGGGTTTTTCTTTATTTTTACTATTTTCTACATTGTATAATAATAGTGAAGACATCAAAACTATGAAATAATACATGGAATCATGTAGAAACGAAAAAAGTTTTAAACAAATCAAAATATATCCTATATTTGAGATTCTTCAAATAGCCACCCTTTGCCTTGATGACAGCTTTGCACACTCTTGGTATTCTCTCCACCAGCTTCATGAGGTAGTCACCTGGAATACATTTGAATTAACAGGTGTGCCTCGTTAAAAGTTAATCCGTCTAATTTATTTCCTTCTTAATGCATTTGAGCCAATCAGTTGTGTTGTGAATATAGCCCTATTTGGTAAAAGACCAAGTCCATATTATGGCAAGAACAGCTCTAACCAAATAGAAACAACAGCCCTTCATTACTTTAAGACATGAAGGTCAGTCAATCTGGAAAATTTCAAGAACTTTTCAGTCGCAAAATCCATCGAGCACTATGATGAAACATGAGGACCGTAATAGGAAAGGAAGACCCAGAGTTACCTCTGCTGTAGAGGATAAGTTCATTAGAATGAAGTATTCTGGCCTTAGAGGGCATTCACTTGGGTGTGGCTACTGACTGGACACAAGTTTGCATGAAACACAAATCTCATTTAGAAGGCTAAAATCACATTTCTCTCTTTTCAAAAATAGTTTCATATTTAATCATATACATTTTTATAACATTCAGATGTAAATCTCATATATACAGTGTGGAAGCTCACCTGTTAGGGCTGCAAGCCCGATATCGGTACACCTCTGACAACATCCAGCTCAAGTGCAGGGCGCGAAATTCAAAATCTATTTTTTTTTAATATTTAACTTTCACACATTAACAAGTCCAATACAGCATTTGAAAGATAAACATCTTGTCAATCCAGCCAACATGTCCGATTTTTTAAATGTTTTACAGAGAAAACACCACATATATTTATGTTAGCTCACCACCAAATAAAAAAGAGGACAGACATTTTTCACAGCACAAGTAGGATGAAGTAGCATGCACAAGCCAACCTAACTAACCTAAAACCAACCTAAATAACCTAGAAAAAACTACCTCAGATGACAGTCCTATAACATGTTACACAATAAATCTATGTTTTGTTCAAAAAAATTGCATATTTTAGCTATAAATCAGTTTTACATTACTGCTACCATCATAGCTACAGTCAGAAATCGCACGGGAGTAGCCAGAGAAAATACAGACACCAACGTCAACTACTAATTACACATCAGAAAACATTTCAGAGAAATATATGGTGGATAGCTAATGAAAGACAAAGATCTTGTGAATAAAGCCAATATTTCAGATTTTTTTAATGTTTTACAGCGAAAACACCACATATATTTATGTTAGCTCACCACCAAATACAAAAGACAGACAGACATTTTTCACAGCAACGGTAGCATGCAAGTAGCATGCACAAAGCTAACCAAACTAACCTAGAACCAACCTAAATAACCTAGAACCAACCTAAATAACCTAGAAAAAACTCCCTCAGATGACAGTCCTATAACATGTTACACAATAAATCTATGTTTTGTTCGAAGAATTTGCATATTTTAGCTATAAATAAGTTTTACATTACTGCTACCATCTTAGCCACCATCATAGCTACAGTCAGAAATCGCACGGCAGTAGCCAGAGAAAATACAGACACCAACGTCAACTACTAATTACACATCAGAAAACATTTCAGAAAAATATATGGTGGATAGCTAATGAAAGAGAAAGATCTTGTGAATACAGACAATATTTCCGATTTCTGAAGTGTTTTACAGCGAAAACACAATATATCGTTATATTAGCTTACTACAATAGCTAACACACAGCAGCATTGATTCTAGTCAAACGCTAGCGATAGCACAGTTCGACAGATATATGAAAAAGCATCCCAAATTGGGTCCTTATCTTTGTTGATTTTCCATCAGAATGTTCTCCAAAGGGTCCTTTGTTCAGAACCGTCTTCATTTGGACCCAGAACGAACGATGTCCCTCTTGAATTAGCATGGCACACTGGCCATGCCGTGCTAACCTCTCCGTCTTGACAAAATTCTTGCGTCGCATCACGTCTAAAGTCCAGAATAAATTTCAATAATATAATTAAAGTATATTGAAAAAACATACTTTAGGATGATATTGTGACATGTATCAAATAAAATCGAAGCCGGAGGTCATATTCACCTATAACGAGGGTTTTCCAGGAGCGCAGTCCAGTTTCTACTTCGCGCCCCGAAAAAAAAATAAAGTGCGCACTTCTCACTCCAAGATGTTGTTTTCAGTCCCTGACAGAGATAATCAAGTCATTTCTTCTCTCACTTCCGCATGACACCCAGGGGAAGGCGTGTGACGTGTTTGTACAGTCCTAAGTGCCAAGGCCTTTTATAGAGAGTATCTTGAAGAGAGACATAGCTTCTTGGAAATTTCACTTCCGGATAGAAAATGGGCTGTAAAAAGAGTTATGTTTCACTTAGAGAAATAATTAAACCTGTTTTAGAAACTAGACAGTGTTTTCTATCCAATTGTAATAATAATATGCATATTGTACGAGCAAGAATTGAGTACGAGGCCGTTTGAAATGGCCACCTCTTTCCAGGTTACTCACTGCTGATACTCACTGCTGATATTTGAGCCATACGAGGTTAATTAAAGTTACAATGTTTCCGTTATAATGTCTTTCTGATCATTTTCATGACAATCCAAAAATAGACGTACATTGTCAATATTCCGAACCCATCATTCCCAACATTCGGATGTTGAAATATATTGTCATGGTGTCCATTGTTTGATGTTGAAGTTTTTGTTGGCTAAGTCTCTCTGTGTAACAAAGGATTTTCAGCCTTCCAATCCTGCAGAGCCAAAGGGAGTTTCTGTAAGGTTTTAAGTCATAAAACAGGCCAAATCCCCCCCCCCCTCTCATCTCCTGTGGGAGAGGGGGGGGGGGGGGGGCTTTGGCTATCCTCAAACATTTGCCTAGCTGTTGGGTCCTTTTGATCCTCACCAAGGAGAGAGAGTCATGACACAGTCAATGGCAAAAATATGAGTGTCAAAGGTTGATGTTTATGTCAATACATTGCAGTCAGTGGGAAAAGATGAGTGTCACAGTGTTGATGCTTATGTCAATAGGAAAAGATGAGTGTCAAATGGTTGAAGCTTATGTCAATATATTGCATTCAATCTGAAAAGATGAGTGTCCGAGAGTTGATGCCTAAGTGAATACAAAGCATTCAAAGAGGGAACATGACAATCACATGGCATCACAATATGGAAGCATGGAGAAAGGCATCACAGCCATGACCTCTCCCTTTCTCCTCTCTCTATCTCTCTCTTTCTCCCCTCCCCCTTCACCCTCTCTCTCTTCCCTTTCTCTCTCCTTCCCCTCCATTCTATCTCCCTTTTTCTCCCCCTCCCTCTAATCTATCTCTCCCACCTCCACCTCTCTCTCCACTTTCCCACCTCCACAGACATACATACAGTACATATCCACTCACAGACAGATGGACAGACAGTTAGGGTTGTGGTTGAACTGGAAGTGGACATGCAGCCAGGGTTAGGGTGTCAACCCTAGACACAACCCTAAACTGAACAATTAATACATGTGCCCCTCCCCCAGCTACATGGCAGAAAGGTAGGCATCATTTGAAGCCTGACCTAGAGTTCAACGTGCTTTTGAGGGACCTTTGCAGAAGGGTTGAGCCAAGACGTGAAGATGAAGCGAGGGTTGTTAGGGTTAGGTCATTTTATTTTTCTTATTTTTAATTTTAACTTTATTTAAATAGGCAAGTCAGTTAATAAAGAACACGTTCTTATTTACAATGATGGCTTACCAAGAGGCAAAAGGCCTCCTGTGGGGGCGATAGGTGGGATTAATTTTTTGGGACAAAACACCCATCATGACAAGAGAAACACCACAACACAACATAGCGAGAGACCTAGGACAACAACGCAATACAACGTGACAACACAACATGACAACAACACAACATGGTAGCAACACAGCATGGCAGCAACACAACATGGTAGCAGCATAAAAATGGTACAAACATTGCTAGGCACAGACAACAGCACAAAGGGGAAAAAAAGGTAGAGACACCAATACATCATGCGAAACAGGCACAATTGTCAGTAAGAATGTCAATGGCTGAGTATTTAGATGTAGAGATGGAGATAAAACGGTCCAGTTTTAGTGTTTTTTTGCACCTTGTTCCAGTCGCTAGCTTCAGCGAACTGAAAAGAAGAGGAGGTCAGGGAGGTCTGTGCTTAGGGGACCTTTAACAGAATGTGACTGGCAAAACTGGTGCTGTATGTGGAGGATGAGGGTTGCAGTAGGTATCTCAGATAGGGGTGAGTGAGGCCTAAGAGGGTTTTATAAATAAGCATTAACCAGTGGGTCTTGTGCCGGGTATACAGAACCACATGACCTTTGTTTATGGAGGTGTTCAGGACAAGGTTAAAACCTCTACTTCATCACCCTCCCGGATCCGGGATCCTCCTCATCAAAAAAGCTGACTAGCATAGCCTAGCCTAATGGGACAGGGATATCATATAATATAATTTTCATGAAATCACAAGTCCAATACAGCAAATGAAAGATAAACATCTTGTGAATCCAGCCATCATTTCCGATTTTTAAAATGTTTTACAGCGAAAACACAATATGTATTTCTATTAGCTAACCACAATAGCCAAACACACAACCGCATATTTTCACCATGTTTCCAAAGCATAGGTAGCTTTTTTTTTTTTTTTTTAAGTGTTAGTCTCACAGACATGATTCAAACAGTTTTAGAAACTTCAGAGTGTTTTCTATCCAAATCTACTAATAATATGCATATCTTATATTCTGGGGATGAGTAGTAAGCAGTTGAATTTTGGCATGATATTTTCCCGAAAGTGAAAATGCTGTCCCCTGCCCTCAAGAAGTTAAGAACCAGTGTATCTTTCATTTGCCATACAACAAGTATTTTTATGTAAAGTTTATGATGAGTTCTTTGTTCAGATTAGGTGAGTGTCCAAAATATCTCCGGACATTCTGGGGAAATGTTGCTACGTATTCACAATGTATAACCACGATTTGCAGCTCTAAATATGCACATTTTCGAACAAAACATAAATGTATTGTATAACATGATGTTATAAGACTGTCATCTGAGAGCCACATCAATTTACAGAAATACTCATAATAAACTTTGATAAAAGATGCAAGTGTTATGCACAGAATTAAAGATATACTTCTCCTTAATGCAACCGCTGTGTCAGAATTTCAAACAAGCTTTACGGAAAAAGCAAACCATGCAATAATCTGAGTATGGCGCTCAGACACAAAAACAAGCCATGCAGGTACCCGCCATGTTGTGGAGTTGGTAAAAGTCAGATATAGCGTTCTAAATATTCACTTACCTTTGATGATCTTCATCAGAATGCACTCCCAGGAATCCCAGTTCCACAATAAATGTTTGTTTTGTTCGATAAAGCCCATCATTTATGTCCAAATACCTCCTTTTGTTTGCGCGTTTGGTAAACAAATTCAAACTCACGAGGCGCGGGCAGGTCCAGGCAAAAGTTCAGACGAAAAGTTCAAAAAGTTATATTACAGTTCGTAGAAACATGTCAAACGATATATAGAATCAATCTTTAGGATGTTTTTAACATTAATCTTCAATAATGTTCCATCCGGAGAATTCTTTTGTCTTTAGAATTGCAATGGGACGCAGGTCGCACTCACGTGTGTGCGCGTGATCAGCTCATGGCACTCTGGCAGGCCTCTGGTATATTCAGCTCTCATTCGCCCCCACTTCACAGTAGAAGCCTCAAACAAGGTTCTAAAGACTCTTGACATCTAGTGGAAGCCTTAGGAAGTGCAATATGACCCCATAGACACTGTATATTCGATAGGCAATGACTTGAAAAACTATAAACCTCAGATTTCCCACTTCCTGGTTGGATTTTTCTCAGGTTTTCATCTGCCATAGAGTTCTGTTATACTCACAGACATCATTCAAACAGTTTTAGAAACTTCAGTGTTTTCTATCCAATACTACTGATAATATGCCTAAATTAGCTTCTGGGCCTGAGTAGCAGGAAGTTTACTCTGGGCATGCTTTTCATCCGAACGTGAAAATGCTGCCCCCTATCCCAAACAGGTTATTAATGATGATTCATTTTTTCTTTGAAATCTTTAACTCAAAGGTTAAATTCATATGATACTTTGAGTGTAAGATCAAGCTGATAACTTACCTAGGGTGCCATTAACTTATTGGCGCTACGGATCCCGTTACCGGGATCATTTTCCTAAACAACCACTGAATTGCAGAATGCCAAATTCAAAAATAATCCTAAAAATATTTATAATCATGGAATCACAAGTGAAATATACCAAAACACAGTTTAGGTTGTTGTTAATCCACCTACCGTGTCAGCTTTACAGCGAAAGCAATCCAAGCGTTTGTGAGTGTATCAGTCAATGCTAGAACAGTTAGCCTAATATTAGCTTGGTCACGAAAGTCAGAAAAGCAATAAAATTAATCGCTTACCTTTGATAATCTTCAGATGTTTGCACTCACGAGACTCCCAGTTACACAATAAATGTTATTTTTGTTCGATAAATATTAGTTTTATAACAAAAAAACGCCATTTGGGTTGCGCGTTATGGTCAGAAAACCACATGCTCGTTCCGGTCCTGAAAGGCAGAAGAAAATTCCAAAAAGTATCAGATTCAAAAAATAATGCAAAAAATATTTATAATCATGCAATCACAAGTGAAATATACCAAAACACAGCTTAGCTTGTTGTTAACCTCTACTGCCTCAGAAACCCGGATCCGGTAGCACCCCCCACCCCCCCCACACTGATTAGCATAGCTAGCATAGCTTCACAAGTAAATAGTAGCATCTAAATATCATTAAATCACAAGTCCAAGACACCAGATGAAAGATACAGATCTTGTGAATAAAGCCACCATTTCAGATTTTTAAAATGTTTTACAGGGAAGACAAAATATGTAAATCTATTAGCTAAACACGTTAGCAAAATACACCACTTTTCTAACTCCATCAGTTTCTTACTACTTCAGGTGCTATCACCAATTCGGCTAATCTAAGATATTGATAGCCACAAACCAAGAAAAAAACTCATCAGATGACAGTCTGATAACATATTTATGGTATAGGATAGGTGTTGTTAGAAAAAAGTGCATATTTCAGGTAGAAATCACAGTTTACAATTGCACCGACCATCACAAATCGACTAGAATTACTAGATAGAGCAACGTGTATGACCAATTTACTCATCATAAAACATTTCATAAAAATAGACAAAGCATAGCAATGGAAAGACCCAGATCTTGTGATTCCAGACAATATTTCAGATTTTCTAAGCGTTTTACAGCGAAAACACAATAAATCGATAAGTTAGCATACCACATGTGAAAACGTTACCAGAGCATCGATTCCAGCCAAAGAGCGCTATAACGTAATCACCGCCAAAATATATTAATTTTTTCACTAACCTTCTCAGAATTCTTCCGATGACACTCCTGTAACATCATTTTACAACATACATATACAGTTTGTTCGAAAAGGTGCATATTTAGCCATACAAAACCGTGGTTATACAATGGAAATAGTCACAACTCAAGCCTCAAAATGAGGAACGTCAGCTTTCAGAGTGATCTAGTTTAATCGAAAGCTAATCATATACTTGACTAAAAAATACAGGGTTGACAGGAATCGAAAGACAAATTAGTTCTTAATGCAACCGCTGATTTACATTTTAAAAATTATCCTTACTTTTCAATACAGGGTTCGCCAAGTGAAGCTATACCAAACAAAATGGCGAAATATGCGTTTAAAATATTTCGACAGAACAACGATTTATCATATTAAATATTGCTTACTTTGAGCTGTTCTTCCATCAGATTCTTGGGCAATGTATCCTTTCTATGTTATAAACGTCTTTTGGTCGATAGATGTCCTCTGTCCTTCGAAATGTCCACCACCAACGACCGACACCCCGAAACGTTTCCAAAGCTAAAAAGTGCACGACAAAGAAATTCCTCAAAATCGCACTAAACGGATATAAATTGCTATAAAACGGTTCAAATTAACTACATTATGATGTTTTTAACAACTATAACGACTGAAAACATGACCGGAGAAATATAACTAGTTAAACAACGATTTGGAATGAGGCAGGTCCGATGTCCATCTTGCTTGTGGCGCGCGGAGAAGAGAGAGAGGTCCTCCCACGTTTTGTGGTGTTATATGGGCTGGGATTGTGCAATAGACTCCATTCAAAACGTGATGACGTACAGACACCCAGAGGAAGACGTAGGCAGTGTCGGTTTCTTCATAGCATTCACTGTCGCCTTAAAAACAGACTCCAGATCAGGGGTAAAAATTTCTGAAATCTGACCCCTGTCATGAAAAGTGCTGTAGATATTGTTCTGTACCACTCAGAGACAAAATTCCAACTTCTATAGAAACTAGAAGGTGTTTTCTATCCAATAATAACAATAATATGCATATTGTACGATCAAGAATTTAGCACGAGGCAGTTTAATTTGGAGACCCAAATATGCTAATGCGGAACAGCACCCCCTATAGTTCCAAGAAGTTAATCCACCTATCGTGTCAGATTTTGAAAATATGCTTTACAGCGAAAGCAATCAAAGCGTTTGTGAGTGTATCAGTCAATGCTAGAACAGTTAGCCTTAAATTAGCTTGGTCACGAAAGTCAGAAAAGCAATAAAATTAATAGCTTACCTTTGATAATCTTTGGATGTTTGTACTCACGAGACTCCCAGTTACACAATAAATGTTCTTTTTGTTCGATATATATTAGTTTCATAACAAAAAAACGTCATTTGGGTTGCGCGTTATGTTCAGAAAACCACAGCCTCGTTCCGTTCCTGAAAGGCAGACAAATTCCAAAAAGTATCCGTAATGTTCGTAGAAACATGTCAAACATTTTTTATAATCAATCCTCGGGTTGTTTTTAACATACATAATCGATAATATTTCAACCGGACAATAACCTACTCAATAAAAGAGAGAAAGAAAATGTTGAGCTACCCCTCTCGCGCGCAGGAACTAATCCTGACGAAGTCCTGACGAACCATGTCCAGATAAAACGTCCAGGATATAACAAAACTGATTCTGCAGGCGAAAACCTGAGGGAATCCAACCCGGAAGTGCTTTTTTATTGTTTTTTATCCCTGTTCTGTTGCCTGCCCCTCCTCCATTTAAAGGCGTATCAACCAGATTCCAATGGCTTCCTCAGGCTGTGACCAGGATTTAGACATAGTTTCAGGCTTTTATTTAGAAAAATGAGAGAGATGTTTCATAAGTAGTCAGGTGTCCTCTGAATGTTTCCTGCGCGCGAGAGAGGGGCTCCCCATTTTCATTTTCTCTCTTAAAGAATAGGTTATGGTCTGGTTGAAATATTATCGATTATGTTTGTTAAAAACAACCTGAGGATTGATTATAAAAAACATTTGACATGTTTCTACGACCATTATGGATACTTTTTGGAATTTGTCGAACGGAACACGGCTTTGGTTTTCTCAACATAATGCGCAACCCAAATGGCGTTTTTTTGTGATAAAAGTAATATTTATCGAACAAAAATAACATTTGTTGTGTAACTCGGAGTCTCGTGAGTGGAAAAATCCGAAGATTATCAAAGAAAAGCGATTCATTTTAATGCTTTTCTGACTTTCGTGACCATGCTAATTTGGGGCTAGCTGTTGTAGCATTGGAAGCTACACTCACAAAAGCTTGGATTTCTTTCGCTGTAAAATATATTTTCAAAATCTGACACGATAGGTGGATTAACAACAAGCTAAGCTGTGTTTTGGTATATTTCACTTGTGATTGCATGATTATAAATATTTTTTGTAATATATTTGCATTTGGTCCCCTGCAAATCTAGCCGTTGTTTAGGAAAGTGATCCCGTAAAAGGGATCCATAGCGCAGAGAAGTTAAGGAGATGTTTATCTTTATTTCCATGAATAACACTTGTAACATTTATCAATGTTTATGATGAGTATTTCTGTAATTTGATGTGGCTCTCTGCACTTTCACCGGATGTTTGTTTGAGACAATGCATTTCTGACCATAATGCGTCAATATAAACTGAGATTTTTGGATATAAATATGAACTTTATCGAACAAAACATACATGTATTGTGTAACATGAAGTCCTACGAGTGCCATCTGATGAAGATCATCAAAGGTTAGTGATTAATTTGATCTCTATTTCTGCTTTTTGTGACTCCTCTCTTTGGCTGGAAAAATGGCTTTATGGTTCTGTGACTAGGTGCTGACCTAACATAATTGCATGGTGTGCTTTCGCAGTAAAGCCTTTTTGAAATCGGACACTGTGGTTGGATTTACAAGAAGTTTATCTTTAAAATGGTGGATAATACTTGTGTTATGTTTGAGGAATTTTAATATTGGGATTTCTGTTGTTTTGAATTTGGCGCCCTGCAATTTCACTGGCTGTTGTCGAGGAGGGACGCTACCGTCCCACTTGTACCAGAGAGGTTAACCACCTAACTGAGGAACTCAATTTAACCTTGCGCAATACCCTAGATGCAGTTGCACCCCTAAAAACTAAAAACATTTGTCATAAGAAACTAGCTCCCTGGTATACAGAAAATATCCGAGCTCTGAAGCAAGCTTCCAGAAAATTGGAACGGAAATAACGCCACACCAAACTGGAAGTCTTCTGACTAGCTTGGAAAGACAGTACCATGCAGTATCGAAGAACCCTCACTGTTGCTCGATCATCCTATTTTTCCAACATAATTGAGGAAAATAAGAACAATCCGAAATGTATTTTTGATACTGTCGCAAAGCTAAATAAAAAGCATCATTCCCCAAGAGAGGATGGCTTTCACTTTAGCATTAATAAATTCATGAACTTCTTTGAGGAAAAGATCATGATCATTAGAAAGCAAATCTTTAAATCTGCGTGTTCCTCTAAAGCTCAGTTGTCCTGAGTCTGCACAACTCTGCCAGGACCTAGGATCAAGGGAGACACTCAAGTGTTTTAATACTATATCTCTTGACACATGAATGAAAATAATCATGACCTCTAAACCTTCAAGCTGCATACTGGACCCTATTCCAACTAAACTACTGAAAGAGCTGCTTCCTGTGCTTGGCCCTCCTATGTTTAACATAATAAATGGCTCTCTATTTACCGGATGTGTACCAAACTCACTAAAAGTGGCAATAATAAAGCCTGTCTTGAAAAAGCCAAACCTTGACCCAGAAAATATAAAAAACTATCGGCATATATCGAATCTTCCATTCCTCTCTAAAAATTTTGAAAAAGCTGTTGCGCAGCAACTCACTGCCTTCATGAAGACAAACAATGTATACCAAATGTTTCAGTCTGGTTTTAGACCCCATCATTACACTGAGACTGCACTTGTGAAGGTGGTAAATTACCTTTTAATGGCGTCAGACCGAGGCTCTGCATCTGTCCTCGTGCTCCTAGACCTTAGTGCTGCTTTTGATATCGTGGATCACCACATTCTTTTGGAGAGATTGGAAACCAAAATTGGTCTAAACGGACAAGTTCTGGCCTGGTTTAGATCTTATCTGTTGGAAAGATATCAATTTGTCTTTGTGAATGGTTTGTCCTCTGACAAATCAACTGTAAATTTTGGTGTTCTTCAAGGTTCCGTTTTAGGACCACTATTGTTTTCACTATATATTTTACCTCTTGGGGATGTCATTCGGAAACATAATGTTAACTTTCACTGCTATGCGGATGACACACAGCTGTACATTTCAATGAAACATGGTGAAGCCCCAAAATTGCCCTCGCTAGAAGCCTGTGTTTCAGAAATAAGGAAGTGGATTGCAGCAAACTTTCTACTTTTAAACTCGAACAAAACAGAGATGCTTGTTCTAGGTCCCAAGAAACAAAGAGATCTTCTGTTGAATCTGACAATTAATCTTGATGGTTGTACAGTTGTCTCAAATAAAACTGTAAAGGACCTCGGCGTTACTCTGGACCCTGATCTCTCTTTTGACAAACATATCAAGACTGTTTCATGGACAGCTTTTTTCCATCTACGTAACATTGCAAAAATCTGAAAGTTTCTATCCAAAAATTATGCCGAAAAATTAATCCATGCTTTTGTTATTTCTAGGTTAGACTACTGCAATGCTCTACTTTCTGGCTACCCGGATAAAGCACAGAATAAACTTCAGTTAGTGCTAAATACGGCTGCTAGAATCCTGACTAGAACCCCAAAAATGGGTCATATTACTCCAGTGCTAGCCTCCCTACACTGGCTTCCTGTTAAGGCAAGGGCTGATTTCAAGGTTTTACTGCTAACCTACAAAGCATTACATGGGCTTACTCCTACCTATCTTTGCGATTTGGTCCTGCCGTACTTACCTACAAATATGCTACGGTCACAAGACGCAGGCCACCTAATTTTCCCCAGAATTTCTAAGCAAACAGCTGGAGGCAGGGCTTTCTCCTATAGAGCTCCATTTTTATGGAATGGTCTGCCTACCCATGTGAGAGATGTAGACTCGGTCTCAACCTTTAAGTCTTTACTGAAGACTAATCTCTTCAGTAGGTCATATGATTGAGTGTAGTCTGGCCCAGGAGTGTGAAGGTGAACGGAAAGGCTCTGGAGCAACGAACCACCCTTGCTGTCTCTGCCTGGCCGGTTCCCCTCTCTCCACTGGGATTCTCTGCCTCTAACCCTATTACAGGGGCTGAGTCACTGGCTTACTGGTGCTCTTCCATGCCGTCCCTAGGAGGGGTGCGTCACTTGAGTGGGTTGAGTCGCTGACGTGGTCTTCCTGTCTGGGTTGGCGCCCCCCCTTGGGTTGTGCCGTGGCGGAGATCTTTGTAGGCTATACTCGGCCTTGTCTCAGGATGGTAAGTTGGTGGTTGAAGGTATCCCTCTAGTGGTGTGGGGGCTGTGCTTTGGCAAAGTGGGTGGGGTTATATCCTGCCTGTTTGGCCCTGTCCGGGGGTATCATCGGATGGGCCACAGTGTCTCCTGACCCCTCCTGTCTCAGCCGCCAGTATTTATGCTGCAGTAGTTTATGTGTCGGGGGGCTAGGGTCAGTCTGTTATATCTTGAGTATTTCTCCTGTCTTATCCAGTGTCCTGTGTGAATTTAAGTATGCTCTCTCTAATTATCTCTTTCTCTCTTTCTTTCTTTCTCTCTCTCTTAGGACCTGAGCCCCAGGACCATGCCTCAGGACTACCTGGCATGATGACTCCTTGCTGTCCCCAGTCCACCTGGCTCTGCTGCTGCTCCAGTTTCAACTCTTCTGCCTGCGGCTATGGAACCCTGACCTGTTCACCGGACGTGCTACCTGTCCCAGACCTGCTGTTTTCAATTCTCTAGAGACAGCAGGAGCGGCAGAGATACTCTCAATGATCGGCTATGAAAAGCCAACTGACATTTACCCCTGAGGTGCTGACTTGTTGCGCCCTCGACAACTACTGTGATTATTATTATTTGACCATGCTGGTCATTTATGAACATTTGAACATCTTGGCCATGTTCTGTCATAATCTCCACCCCGCACAGCCAGAAGAGGACTGGCCACCCCTCATAGCCTGGTTCCTCTCTAGGTTTCTTCCTAGGTTTTGGCCTTTCTAGGGAGTTTTTCATAGCCACCGTGCCTCTACACCTGCATTGCTTGCTGTTTGGGGTTTTAGGCTGGGTTTCTGTACAGCACTTTGATTTATCAGCTGATGTAAGAAGGGCTATATAAATACATTTGATTTGATTTAATCTTTGGCATTTTGAAATCATTTATTTATAGTCATTGGATGTTGTGCTTGTTTCGGCCCGCAGAAGAAGCAGCTTGCTTAGTGGTTTCTTCACGTGCTCTCACTCTACAGTGGCTCTTGCACCAGCTTGCCTAGTCAGTGAGTCAGTTGAATGGTTGTCACTAGTTACCACAGCCACAAAGCTTTAATTGGATATCATTCAAATTCATGAAAACAAACATGTTTTTTGGTCTTAATTCAAGGTAGGCATAAGGTTAGCAGTGTGGTTACATTTAGCAGTGTCGTTAAGGTTAGGATTACCCGAAAAATGGTGGGACACAGACTATCATGATAATACTGTACAATGTAAGCAACTACCATGCTTTCATGTTTCACGAAATGCAAAACCATGTATTTTTTTTTGTTAGTACAATGGTATTTTTTTCATTGTACTATCATAGTTTTTCGGTCACTACCGTGGCAGGACAAATACCATGGCTTTCCTGCCAAAACTTTGTTCTCACCATAGCAAAGTTAGCTTAGCTTCCCTCGCTGTACTCTCTACTGCCCTTATTTGTTGTGATTGAATGGCAAAGACACACCCAAGAAAAACATCAAACCACACCCTCAAAACAACTCTTATTTGGCTTTAGTCATGGGCACTAGCATTTCTTAATGAGCAAGCTTAAAAAAGAGGCAGAAGTTCAGCCCCCCTTTGATATGTTAATTAATACCATGATTAACAGTCATTGAAGGGTGTCAACTCCCTTACACAGCCATTCACATGCTATTTAAAGGTCACTACTTGTGTTATTTTGTTATAAATCGACCTTGATCAGACCCTAGGCAGTATAGGTCTCGCCACTCTCACGATCCTCTCCTTTGTAGTCATAGATACACTCCCTAGATGTCCTACCATTTAACCTCAGCAGTCAATTCATTTATTGGGATATCCAAAGATAGCGCAACATGCTCAGCCTTCCCCCACTCAGGCCCTCAGCCATGCTACAGGATTCTAATCACACATATACGATTTGAGATCGCTGCCCAAGATTGGAAATTCCTCCAGACTCCTAAAATAAGATATTTCAGGCACATGCTGTGAATCCAAACATGACATCAAAAGTACATGATTTATCTGTGTTGTGAATTTACTTTTATTAATCTGATGACTGTTATTCATCTAATCAACTAACTATGTTTAAATGTTACCCAATTAAAATAATCATGTAACAATTAACTCATTAGGAATTGGGGCACCACGAGGGCAGTTCTTTAAAGAGTTACCATCTCCCAAATTAAACTCTAAAGGTTTTTACCGATCACATCCATAAACAGTCAACGGATTACATTTACATTTACATTTAAGTCATTTAGCAGACGCTCTTATCCAGAGCGACTTACAAATTGGTGCATTCACCTTATGATATCCAGTGGAACAACCACTTTACAATAGTGCATCTAACTCTTTTAAGGGGGGGGGGGGGTTAGAAGGATTACTTTATCCTATCCTAGGTATTCCTTAAAGAGGTGGGGTTTCAGGTGTCTCCGGAAGGTGGTGATTGACTCCGCTGACCTGGCGTCGTGAGGGAGTTTGTTCCACCATTGGGGTGCCAGAGCAGCGAACAGTTTTGACTGGGCTGAGCGGGAACTGTACTTCCTCAGAGGTAGGGAGGCGAGCAGGCCAGAGGTGGATGAACGCAGTGCCCTTGTTTGGGTGTAGGGCCTGATCAGAGCCTGAAGGTACGGAGGTGCCGTTCTCCTCACAGCTCTGTAGGCAAGCACCATGGTCTTGTAGCGGATGCGAGCTTCAACTGGAAGCCAGTGGAGAGAGCGGCGGAGCGGGGTGACGTGAGAGAACTTGGGAAAGTTGAACACCAGACGGGCTGCGGCGTTCTGGATGAGTTGTAGGGGTTTAATGGCACAGGCAGGGAGCCCAGCCAACAGCGAGTTGCAGTAATCCAGACGGGAGATGACAAGTGCCTGGATTAGGACCTGCGCCGCTTCCTGCGTGAGGCAGGGTCGTACTCTGCGAATGTTGTAGAGCATGAACCTACAGGAACGGGTCACCGCCTTGATGTTAGTTGAGAACGACAGGGTGTTGTCCAGGATCACGCCAAGGTTCTTAGCACTCTGGGAGGAGGACACAATGGAGTTGTCAACCGTGATGGCGAGATCATGGAACGGGCAGTCCTTCCCCGGGAGGAAGAGCAGCTCCGTCTTGCCTAGGTTCAGCTTGAGGTGGTGATCCGTCATCCACACTGATATGTCTGCCAGATATGTTAATATGGATTAACCATAACCTCGTATCATATCATCATTCCGAACAGTCATAACCTCCTACTAGCTAACTAAATGGTAACACAGGATAAGCATACACACGTAATACATTAAAATAGGTCCCCAGCGGACAGACACAATATGGTGGCTTGTTACAAAGAGATGAAGAGGGGAGGGGGAGCAGAGAGGGACAGAGATTTAATAATTCGGTACATTTACAAACCACTCTCCCAGTAATCATATACTTTGCACACGGACCGCCGCCCATTTGGAGTAAGAAATCATTCATGTATTTACGTGTAAATGTCTTGGTTCTTTGGGTATTTCTGTCAGAGCCAGTCCTTCTTGGAAAGGGTGTTGGGCCTTTGTGCGGCACGCTTGTCAGGCTCTGATTGCCCAAAAGGAGTCCCCACCCATCTCTTCTACTGTTGCTCTCCTCTGCTGTCGTCCAGTATCCAGTGACTTGTCGTGTAGTCCTGAACAGAACTAGAGTTTTTCATCCTTACGTTTGCTCTGATAGTCACAGCCATGTATACAACCCCCCCCCCCCCCCCCCCCTCCAAGCAGATAACCTGTCTAGGATGAGAGTGCCGCTAGCGGCACTCCCCCCCCACCCCCACTGAAAAACCAGTGCCGCGAAATTCAAAAAAAATATTTTTTTTTAAATATTTAACTTTCACACATTAAAGTCCAATACAGCTAATGAAAGACACAGATCTTGTGAATCCAGTCAACATGTCCGATTTTTAAAATGTTTTACAGGGAAGACACAATATGTAAAGATGTACATCTATTACCTAAAAACACATTAGCATAATCCACCATCTTTTATTTGTCCACCAACACCAGTAGCTATCACCAATTCGGCTAAACTAAGATATTTATAGCCCCTAACCAATAAAAAAACTCATCAGATGACAGTCTGATAACATATTTATGGTATGGGATAGGTTTTGTTAGAAAAAAGTGCATATTTCAGGTAGATATCATAGTTTACAATTGCACCCACCGTCACAAATGGAATAGAAAAACTACTTAGAGCAACGTGTTTACCTACTTACTAATCATCAAACATTTCGTAAAAATACACAGCATACACGAATCGAAAGACACAGATCCTGTGAATACAGACAATATTTCAGATTTTCTAAGTGTCTTACAGCGAAAACACAATAAATCGTTATATTAGCATAGCACATAGCACATAGCAGCCCAGCATTGATTCTAGCCAAAGTGAGCGATAAAAGTAAACATCGCCAAAATATATTAATTTTTTCACTAACCTTCTCAGAATTCTTCAGATGACACTCCTGTAACATCATATTACACAATCCATATAGAGTTTGATCGAAAATGTTTATATTTAGCCACCAAAATCATGGTTAGACAATGTGAAATGTAGCTCAGCTGGTCAGAAAAAGTCTGTGCGCCACTTAGACAGTGATCTACTCTTATACATAAATACTCATAAACGTGACTAAAAAATATAGGGTGGACAGGGATTGATAGACAATTTAATTCTTAATACAATCGCGGAATTACATTTTTTAAATTATCCTTACTTTTCAATACAGCTTGCGCCAAGCGAAGCTACGTCAAAAAACATGGCGTCCGAAGCCACTAACACTTTTCGACAGAAACACGATTTATCATAATAAAAATGTCCTACTTTGAGCTGTTCTTCCATCGGTATCTTGGGCAAAGGATCCTTTCTTGGGTCCAATCGTCTTTTGGTGGAAAGCTGTCCTCTTGCCATGTGGAAATGCCAACTGCGTTCGGGATGAACTGGAAGCGTGCCCAGCAACTCACAGCGTTTCAGAAATAAATGTCCCAAAATCGCACTAAACGGATATAAATTGCTATAAAACGCTTTAAATTAACTACCTTATGATGTTTTTAACTCCCATAACGAGTAGAAACATGACCCGAGTAATATTACTCCCTCCACTAATGCTTGGAACAGGTGCGGGTCGGTGGCCTCTAGGCGCTTGACGCAGCTCCAAAAGACTGACTAGCCTCAGGGTTTTTTAATTTATAGTGCCTGTGAACGCGCAATCGACCTGATTCAAATCGTCATCACGTAAAGACATCCAGGGGAAGACGTAAGCAGTGTCCGTATAGTCATATCAATAACAGTGCCCTTTTAACTGACTCCAGAAAAGTGGCCAACATTTCTGAAATCTGAATCCATGTCAGGGAAATTGCTGTAGAATGGGCTCTGTTCCACTTAGAGACAAAATTTCAACTCCTATAGAAACTATAGACTGTTTTCTATCCAATAATAATAATAATATGCATATTGTACGATCAAGAACTTTGTGGGAAGCCGTTTCAAAAAATTACACGATTAGCATAAATAGCCACAACAGCGCCCTCATCCCCAACAGGTTAACTCAACGGCCCTGAAAGAACTTCACTGGACTCTGTGTAAACTGGAAACCATATATATATCCTGAGGGTGCATTTATTGTAGCTGGGGATTTTAACAAAGCTAATCTGAGAACAAGGCTTCCTAAATTCAGCATATCAGCATATCAAATGTGCGACACGAGCTGGTAGCATTCTGGACCATTGCTACTCTAACTTCCGCGATACATACAAAGCCCTCCCTCGCACTCACTTCGGCAAATCTGACCATGACTCCATTTTGTTGCTCTCAGCCTATAGACAGAAACTAAAACAGGAAATGCCCGTGCTCAGGTCTATGCAATGGCAGTCTGACCAATCGGATTCCATGCTTGAAGATTGCTTCGATTACGTGGACTGGGATATGTTCCGGGTAGCCTCAGACAACAACATTGACGTATATGCTGACTCTGTGAGCAAGTTTATTAGCAAGTGCATCGGTGATGTTGTACAGTACACACTGTGACTATTAAAACCTTCCCTAATCATAAACCGTGGAATGATGGCAGCATTCGCACAAAACTGAAAGCGAGAACCACCGTTTTTAATCATGGCAAGGCGACTGGGAACATGACTGGATACAAACAGTGTAGCTATTCCCTCTGCAAGGCAATCAAACAAGCAAAGCATCAGTATAGAGACAAAGTATAGTCGCAATTTAACGGCTCAAACACAATATGTATGTGGCAGGGTCTACAGTCAATCACGGATTACAAAAAGAAAACCAGTCCCTTCGAGAACATTGACGTTTTGCTCCCATACAAATTAAACAACTTCTTTGGTCGCTTTGAGGAAAATACAGCGCCACTGACATGGCCCGCACCCAAAGCCTGGGGGCTCTCCTTCACCGTGGCCAACGTGAGTTTAACACCATTTTACCCTCCAAACTCATCATTAAGCTTGAGACCCTGGGTCTCAACCCCGCCCTGTGCAACTGGGTCCTGGACATTCTGATAGGCTGCCAGTTGGTGAGGGTAGGAAACAACATCACCACCCCGCTGATCCTCAACCCTGGGGCCCCACAAGGGTGCGTCCTCAGCCCTCTCCTATACTCCTTGACTGCATGGCCATGCATGCCTCCAACTCAATCATCAAATAGTGGAGAAGGTGGAACGTTTTAAGTTCCTTGGTGTACACATCACGGACAAACTGAAATGGTCCACTTACACAGACAGCGTGGTGAAGAAGGCACAACAGCGCCTCTTCAACCTAAGGAGGCTGAAGAAATTTAGCTTGTCACCAAAAACACACAAACTTTTACAGATGCACAATTGAGAGCATCCTGTCAGGCTGTATCACCGCCTTGTACAGCAATTGCCCACCCACAACTGAAAGGCTCTCCATAGGGTAGTGCGGTCTGCACAACGCATCACTGGGGGAAAACTACCTGCCCTCCAGGACACCTACAGCACCCGATGTCACAGGAAGGCCAAAAAGTTCATCATGGACAACAACCACCCGAGCCACTGCCTGTTCACCCCGCTATCATCCAGAAGGTCAGGTCAGTATAGGTGCATCAAAGCTAGGACCGAGAGACTGACAAACAGCTTCTATCTCAAGGCCATCAGACTGTTAATGCCCTGAGGGTGACACATTTATTTTGGACGCGTGTGAAGCCGAGCGTGTTAATTAATATAATTTGAGGGGGGTTAATACATAAAATAAGTCTTTGGAACTTATTTATTGCTTGTGCAAAGGCAGAAGGAAGTTAATGTCACAGGTGGAAAATGTCACACAATGGAAAATAAATTCCAGAGAACATTCTTTACCCTTGGGCTTGTAATACTTAACCAGCACTTAACCCCTAGGTAAGAATAAACAACCCTCCCATTAAGACTGGAAACTTAAAAAAATATCAGATTGAATATTATGTGGAAATCAACAAGGGAAAATTGTCTTCACAGATGACATGACTGTTCTGTAAGGATCCAAATAGGTCTGATCAGCTTTGCAATAAATAACTTCAGCCAGACCCCATCTCACCCACAGAGAGGGGATAAGGGAGATGGTGGGGTGTTGACAGCTCACACCCTCTTGTAAATCAAAGAGAAAACATCCCTCTCCAATGTTCACCACAGGAATGTGCATTTGTTACCCTGCCAAAACTCGTACATGTTCTAAAGCGAATGCTGGAACAATATTTCTAACAGAGAACGTGGGGACTGGTCAGAGGTGACCCAGAGACCACGAATGTCATTTGGTTATTTTGTGACGTCATAAAAAATGTTATAAAGGAATACACAATACATGTACGAAGTTTCCATCCTCTACGTTTTGTATGAAAAATTATGAATGTGTTTTTGTTAAGAGAGGAATATGATCTTAGAAACTATAAGAGAAAATTGTTCAGTGAGGTCAGAGAGCACGTCAGCCAACAGAACCGCCCATTTTGAACTACCTGTATGAAACGATGGGTTAATGTGTGTTGGGAAATAATCATGCAGAGATATGTCAGCCTGGCCTCAAAGACTAAATGTAACATAGTAAATCGGTGACACTCAAATTAGTATAATAGTAATGTTTGGTATAGTTACATAAGACAGAAGGTTACTTAAAGGTCAACTGCTTCTTAGAACCAACTTCTCTGGTTTTAAACGGCCTTTGTGACATTGATGTGAGTCAGAAACATAAATTATAGTGTCAAAATTAACAAAAAAGTGTAAATGGGATAATTTTGGTCATTAATTGCACTCTATCCGCTGTGTGCACTCTATCCAATCATAGCAGCCAGAACCTCCAGACCGTGAGACAGAGCTGTCCATTACGCAGCGCCTTTAGACTTGTTTACATAACACAACATGTTGCCAATGTTATGTTGAAATAACCTTTTGCCCTAAGCCCATTATGGAGTGGCCACTTGCTGATGTGTATGATAGTGTCCACATTCGAGTCTGCCAAATTTTGGGGCAAAATGAGAATTGAGTTGATCAGAGCTGCAATTTGTCAATATTCCAAAACAAATTTAAGAGCATCTTCCATCCCCCCACAACCTGTTTTGATACATGAAAGACTTCCAGACAGACATACACTCTTGTAATAGATAAAGAAGCACACACATCGCCACTCGCCAGTGAATTGATAAACTGATTGCAGCCTAGTTGCTCATTGTGCCTGCCATGTACTATTTAATGATAGCTTTATTGACAAACACAAAGTTAGCAAGCACAAACACAAAGATAGCAAGCTAGCATGTTTAGGCACTAGTTTGTGTAAATTGTGCTTTATTTACGATAGTTTGAATGCTTGCAGAAGATTAAGTTGTAGACATGTTATTGTTCTCAGAAATAAGTCCTGAGTGTGAAGCCAGACTTTCCAGACTCGATTGACTATATGCAGTGCACTGACTAGTTCTTCATGCACATATTTTAACTTTAGAAATACTGCCCCAAACACCTTAGCGACTCAGCAAAACTCAGAAAAACCTACTCAGCAAAAATGTCAAAATTACTTACAAATTTCGTGATTTTTTCAACAATCATTCTGACTATTTAAAGGAAGTGACTATTTTGAGGAACTGGCTATGTTGTTGCTACGGTGACTCAGGAGGGCCAAGCAAAAAGTACCTGCCAGGGTTCTTCATGCGAACATAACACACCCATGAGGCCAAATCAGGAAGTGCAGTCGCCCTTTAAGCCAGAAACAAAAGGAGGGAGGCTAGTCGTGGAGACTGGGCATGTTCAAATCACATCACGGACAACTTTAGCATTTTAGATAATTAGCTACTTTGCAACTACTTAGCATGTTAGCCAACACTTCCCCTAACCCTACACTAACTCTTGCCTTAAACCCAAGCCTAGCCACCTAGCTAAGATTAGCAACAGAAAAGTGGAATTCATAACATATCATACTTATTGCAAATTCATAACATACTGTTAGCAATTCGTAACATATAATGTGAATTGTAATTTTTCAAATACCATGCAAAATGGATAATGGACCTCCCATCACCCCGAGACACCATCCCCACAGTGAAGCTTGATGATGGCAGCATCATGCTGTGGGGATGTTTTTCATTGGCAGGGACTGGTTAACTGGTCAGAATTGAAGGAATGATGGATGGCGCTAAATACAGGGAAATTCTTGAGGGAAACCTATTTCAGTGTTAAAGAGATTTGAGACTGGGACGGAGGTTCACCTTCCAGCAGGACAATGACCCTAAGCATACTGCTAAAGAAACACTTGAGTGGTTTAAGGGAAAACATTTAAATGTCTTGGAATGGCCGAGACAAAGCCCAGACCTCAATCAAATTGAGAATCTGTGGTATGACTTAAAGATTGCTGTACACCAGCGGAACCCATCCTACTTGAAGGAGCTGGAGCAGTTTTGTCTTGAAGAATGGGCAAAAATCCCGGCGGCTAGATGTGCCATGCTTATAGAGATATACCCCAAGAGACTTGCAGCTGTAATTGCTGCGAAAGGTGGCTCTACAAAGCATTGACTCTGGGGGGGGGTGAATAGTTATGCACTCTCAAGTTTCGTTTTTTTGTCTTATTTCTTTTTTGTTTCACAATAAAAACTATTTTGCATCTTCAAAGTGGCAGGTATGTTGTGTACTAACCCCCCAAAAATCTATTTTAATTCCAGGTTGTACGAAAACAAAATAGTAAAAATGTCAAGGGGGTTGAATACTTCCGCAAGGCACTGTGTATTGGTCAAAGGCTATGCAACAAAGTACGAGCTCTGTGACAGGTGGCAAACATTTTGTCCATGCCATATGGCTTTGTTTTCTAATTTGAAATGGTAAACTTCTGTTTCCAAAAATAAAATTGATTCTGCAATGCTGTAAATACAATAACAAGGAGTGGTGACCGAACATTTTTTTTAAATGTATTTAATTTTAGGGAATAAATACATTTGGCCACAACTGTATATAAATGGGGAGTCAAATCATTAATCAACCATTGACACATGCTTTATAAACAATCTCATGAGTTGACAATAACTCCTTTATAACTGGTTTATAAGCACATTAATGGTACATCATTAATAATTTATAAACTGAGAACAGACTCCAATCAAACACATTATCTTGAATAATTAATATATACATTAAAATAATGTTTATCAATGTGTGAATGACTAGAGATTGATTATTGACATTTACAAATGTAGGAATAATGATTAATACATAGTATGTAAACTCTTTGTTTATAATTGGTTTATGAAGGGATCTTAATATAAAGTGTTACCCTATTTTGTTTATGTATTTATTTGCCTGTTTTTAATACAGTGTGGCAATAATAAGCTCGAGTTTATTCTTGCTTTTACTCATACGATCAATTTAGAAAGCCATGTTAGGAGTTGCCCTCCTGTAACGAGTGCCGCTGAGAGTCGGGAAGCAAGTTCAGGGAGTGAGTGTTTTAATCAAGAAACACAACAAGAAACACAAACAATGCACATTACACTGGAACAAAAACAATCAAACCTGGGGAAGGAACCAAAGGGAGTGACATACAGTTGAACTCCACGAATTTATTGTGAACAAACTATAATTTTGTCAAGTCGGTTAGGACATCTACTTTGTGCATGACACAAGTAATTTTTCCAACAATTGTTTGTAGACAGATTATTTCACTTATAATTCACTGTATCACATTTCCAGGGGGTCAGAAGTTTACATACACTAAGTTGACTGTTCCTTTAACCTCTCTTGGGTACGTGAGACGTTAGCGTCCCACCTCGTCAACAGCCAGTGAAACTGCTGGGCACCAAATTCAAATTCAGAAATACTCATTATAAAAATTCAGAAAACAAAACATATTTTACATAGGTTTAAAGATTAACTTCTTGTGAATCCAACCACGGTGTCAGATTTAAAAAATGCTTTACGGCGAAAGCATACCTTACGATTATTTGAGAACATAGCCCACTAGACAAATCATTACAAACAGTAACCAGCCAAGTAGAACAGTTACACAAGTCAGAAATAGAGATAAAATTAATCCCTTACCATTGATGATCTTCATATGGTTGCACTCAGCAGATATTCATTTACTCAATAAATGTTCCTTTTGTTCGATAAAGTCTCTTTATATCCAAAAACCTCCATTTTGTTTGCGCGTCAAAACAGTCAAAACAGGCAGATAAAAAATCTAAATTGTATCCGTAAAGTTCATAGAAACATGTCAAACGATGTTTATATTCAATCCTCAGGTTGTTTTTAGCCTAAATAATCAATAATATTTCAACCGGACAATAACGGTAAACAAGGTAAGGCACTCTCTCGGTCGTGCGCATGAAAAAGCTCTGTGACACTTTAGGGTCCACTCATTCAGACTGCTCTTACTTCTTCATATTTCAGAATACAAGCCTGAAACAATTTCTAAAGACTGTTGACATCTAGTGGAAGGCATAGAAACTGCAATTTGAGTCCTAAGTCAATGGATACTGTAATGGCATTGAATAGAAAACTACAAAACCCCCAAAAAATTAATCCCGAGTGGATTTTTCTCAGGTTTTCGCCTGCCAAATCAGTTCTGTTATACTCACAGACACTATTTTAACAGTGTTGGAAACTTTAGAGTGTTTTCTATCCAAATCTACCAGTTATATGCATATCATATCTTCTGGGCCCGAGAAGCAGGCAGTTTAATTTGGGCATGCTTTTCATCCAAAATTCCGAATGCTGCCCCCTACCCTAGAGAAGTTTTAAACAGAGTGGAAAATTCCAGAAAATGATGTCATACCTGTAGAAGGCTTTGATAGGCTAATTTACATCCTTTGAGTCAATTGGAGGTGTACCTGTGGATGTAATTCAAGGCCTACCTTCAAACTCAGTGCCTCTTTGCTTGACATCATGGGAAAGTGAAAAGAAATCAGCCAAGACTGCCAAAAAATTGTAGACCTCCACAAGTCTGGTTCATCCTTGGGAGCACTTTACAAATGCTTGAAGGTACCACGTTCACCTGTACAAACAATAGTACGCAAGTATAAACACCATGGGACCACGCAGCCATCATACCGCTCAGGAAGGAGACAAATTATGTCACCTAGAGATGAACCTACTTTGAAGCGAAAAGTGCAAATCAATCCCAGAACAACAGCAAAGGACCTTGTGAAGATGTTGGAGGAAACAGGTACAAAAGTATCTATATCCACAGTAAAACGAGTCCTAACATAACCTGAAAGACTGCTCAGCAAGGAAGAAGCCACTGCTCCAAAACCGCCATAAAAAAAGCTAGACTACGGTTTGCAACTGCACATGGGGACAAAGATCGTACTTTTTGGAGATATGTCCTCTGGTCTGATTAAATAAAATAGAACTGTTTGGCCATAATGACCATCGTTATGTTTGGAGGAAAAAGGAGGAGTCTTGCAAGCCGAAGAACACCATCCCAACCATGAAGCACGGGGGTGGCAGCATCATGTTGTTGTGGGGTTGCTTTACTGCAGGAGGGACTGGTGCACTTCACAAAATAGATTGCATCATGAGGGAGGAAAATTATGTGGATATATTGAAGCAACGTCTCAAGACATCGGTCAGGAAGTTAATGCTTGGTCGCAAATGGGTCTTCCAAATGGACAATGACCCCAAGCGTACTTCTAAAGTTGTGGCAAAATGGCTTAAAGACAACAAAGTCAAGGTATTGGAGTGGCCATCACAAAGCCCTGACCTCAATCCTGTAGAACATTTGTGGGCGTAACTGAAAAAGCGTGTGCGAGCAAGGAGGCCTACAAACCTGACTCAGTTACACCAGCTCTGTCAGGAGGAAGGGGCCAAAATTCACTCAACTTATTGTGGAAGGTTGTGGAAGGCTACCTGAAACGTTTGACCCAAGTTAAACAATTTAAAGGCAATGCTACCAAATAATAATTGAGTGTATGTAAACTTCTGACCCACTGGGAATGTGATGAAAGAAATAAAAGCTAAACTAAATTATTCTCTCTACTATTATTCTGACATTTCACATTCTTAAAATAAAGTGGTGATCCTAACTGACCTAAAACAGGGAATTTTAACTAGGATTGAATGTCAGGAATTGTGAAAAACTGAGATTAAATGTATTTGGCTGAGATGTATGTAAACTTACAAATTTAACTGTAAATATAAGGAAGATAATCAGGGAGGTGATGGAGTCCAGGTGAGTCTGATGATGCACAGGTGCGCATTACAATGGTGACAGGTGTGCGCCATAACGAGCAACCTGGTAACCTAGAGGCTGGAGAGGGAGCACACGTGACACCTGTGGTCATAGCGATTCATATTATTCATCAAATAATGTGGTTTTGTTACTTGTATAATTAGACAGATTAAATTAATTAATTAATTAATTAAACAGAAAGTATTCAAACTGCTTCACTTTTTCATCATTTTGTTACGTTACTGCCTTATTCTAAAGTAGATTTAAAAAATCCTTATCAATCTACACACAATACCGCATGATGACAAAGCGAAAACAGAGGTTTTTAGAAATGTAAAAACAGAAATAACTTATTTACATAAGTATTCAGACCCTTTGCTATTAGACTCAAAATTGAGCTCAGGTGCATCCTGTTTCCATTGATCATCCTTGAGATGCTTCTACAACTTTATTGAAGTCTGCCTGTGGTAAATTCAATTGATTGGACATGATTTGGAAAGGCACACACCTGTCTATATAAGGTCCCACAGTAGACAGTGCATGCCAGAGCAAAAACCAAGTAATGAGGTCGAATGAATTGTCCTTAGAGCTCAGAGACTGGAATGTGTCGAAGGCACAGATCTCGGAAAGGGTACCAAAACATTTCTGCAGCATTGAAGGTCCCCAAGAACACAGTGGCCTCCATCATTCTTAAATGGAAGAAGTTTGGAACCACCAAGACTCTTCCTCAAGCTGGTCCCCGGGCCAAACTGAGCCATCGGGGGAGAAGGTCCTTGGTCAGGGAGGTGACCAAGATCCCGATGTTCACTTTGACAGAGCTCCAGAGTTTGACTGTGGAGATGGGAGAACCTTCCAGAAAGACAACCATCTCTGCAGCACTCCACCAATCAGGTGGTGGTAGAGTAGCCAGACGGAAGCCACGCTTCAGTAAAAGGCACATAACAGCCTGCTTGGAGTTTGCCAAAAGGCACCTAAAGGACTCCCAGACCAGGAGATAGAAGATTCTCTGGTCTGATGAAACCAAGATTGAACTCTTTGGAATGAATGCCATGGTTAACATTTGTAGGAAACCTTGCACCATCCCCACGGTGAAATATGGTGGTGGCAGCGTCATGCTGTGGGGATGTTTTTCAGCGGCAGGGACTCGGAGACCAGTTAGGATCGAGAGAGCCGTGAACACAATCAAACATCGCTGGAGAGACCTGAAAATAGCTGTGCAGTGGCGCTCCCCATCCAACCTGACAGAGCTTGAGAGAATCTGCAGAGAATGATGGGCGAAACTCCCCAAGTACAGGTGTGCCAAGCTTGTCAAACCCAAGAAGACTAGAGGCTGAAATCGCTGCCAAAGGTGCTCCAACAAAGGGTTTGAATACTTTTAAAAATGAGATATTTCTGTTTTTTATTTTTAATACATTTCTAAAAACCTGTTTTGCTTTCTCATTAGCGGATATTGTGTGTAGATTGATGAGAAAAAACAACAACAATTTAATCAATTTTAGAATAAGGCTGTAACGTAGCAAAATGTGGAATAAGTCAAGGGGTCTGAATACTTTCCGAATGCACTGGAGCTTCACTTGTCCATATACCAGAGATGGGACCAAGACGCAATTTAGCAAGTCCTAAGCAAGTCTCAAGTCTTAACATTTGATTCTAGAATCAAGTAGACAAGTAATAACGGGTGGTCTTAATTTAGAATTTCAAGTCCTCAAATCAACGGGTAAGTGTTTTATACCAATTTCAATGCAATGTTTTTTATTCAAGTTATATCTTCTGTTTTCCTTACACTAGATCTACTAGTACAATACATTGGCCTACATAATAAACTTCACAGATCCTGAAATAAATGTTTTTTTAATGATCATTGCTATTAGAAAGACCTTCCAAGTGATTATTTACAGCTAGTGTTGATAGTACAGCTACAGTTTGTCTGACATTTCCAGTTAAAATCAAGTGTTGTTGTTTTCCCCCCTGCCCACTACATGCACGTTAAAAGGTCTGTGGTTGGCTGAGAATAAACATTCACTGAACGTCTTGCTCTTGTATATTCAAGCTCTAATTTTCCCGTTGCCTTTTCGCGCCTGCCGGCGCCGCAGCGCTAGGCAGGACATCATTTAAAGGTCATTTCCAATATAACCCAATGAAATTCTTCGCTTTGAGCAATGAAATTGCCACAAATATGTGTTCACAGTAAAATACCCGAATTTAAACAGGAGAGGAAGTTGGTGCTGCTTTTTTGGGAGGGGGAAATCCAAGTCTCTCGAGTCTCTTGAGTATTACAAGTCGAGTCCAAGTTAAGTCCTGAGTCATACAGTAGATGCTCATGTCATAGTCAACTGTGACAAAATTCGCGACACGAGTTGTACTCGAGTCCACATCTCTCCCACATACAGACTCAATAATATTAGCATGTTTGGAAATACACAACCAAAGAAAAAGTGGCATTATTGTGGAGTCATAAAATTGTATTAACAATGTAACAACATCATTTATGGTTTCAAGGTATGAACTATCAAAACTTTCAGGGTGTAAGCCTCGAAAATAGTTGAAGCAAATACCATCTGAAACAGTTCAACAGACAAAGAGAGGACGATAGAGGAGGGGATCGTTAGGAAAACTGGCAAAGCGTCTTAATAAAGGATAAGGATCCAACTGCAGGCTGAAAAGGTTTTAGCTGGACCAGTGTCTGTGACCACCCTAGTTCAGGACCATCAACTCAAGATAATGGTCTCCCCTTGGTGTCTCGTTCTCAAAGCACAGACACAGGGAGCACCTGGACATTTAAAGTATTTTCAGTAAAAAGAGATTGGAAATCTTTGAAAACATACGATTGTGACATGCAAACGTAAAGTTGTGAAATTCACTGGTTACCTGAAAAGCTATGAGGAATTCTAAAGAGAGGTCCCTCGAGAGACCATCAATGAGCTTTACACCGTTGCAGCTTAAAACTGTGATGTTTTAAAAACGTTACAATCGATAAGTTTGAACTGTGAAATCCATACAGTACACTTGCACTTCATTCACATGTAACTCTCACACTTTAGCGTTAATCAATAAGCCATCCAATGAACAACTGTCTCTCTGACACATGATTTCTAACACTCCTAATTGGACATTGATTAGAGTGAACCACCAATCGCACTTCGTATGACGTATATTTCAATATTCAATGAAGCATTTTTTTTGGTACCTTTTCTTTTTCAATTGCAAATGGCTGCTGCACAGACTTTCTTAAATGTGTTTGTTATTTTTTGTTGTGGTTTGGTGACCATTTACTTCTTACTATGAGCTCCCACAAACACACACAGTGCTGCCACATTTGAGCTCTTCTATTCTGTTCAGTTAAGTATTGACCTGCCTCCTCTCTGCCCTCGCCAAGCCACGCTACCGTAGAAACCACCCGCTCGGAGCAGATGTCTACCAATGAACTACTGAACGAACCACTGTCTTCCATATGCATGATGACTCATCACTTCCTGCCATTCCAGGAAACTGTGAAGTGGATCGACCAGACTTGACCATCTGGGACTGTATTTTTGGCACACAGGCATTAAGACAACACCCACAGCATTGATTGTGTTACACTTAGGCCATTGATCTGCAGTTCGAAGTTAAAGGTGGGTGGGATGGTGAAGGAAGAAAGGGTGTGTGCGGGTGAGTGTGTGTGTGTGTGTGTGTGTGTGAGAGTGTTTCAGGGATGTCTTGTGCACTAGCTTTGTGGTCATTGCGCCGTTCAAAGAAAGAGGAATGGTAAACGAGACAGATCACAGACGACTTCACTTCCGATGCCGTTGGGAGGTTAGGGATTGCTTTCCAAACAAACACGGCAGGCGATGCAGGGATGACTTCACACATAGACACAGCCGCAGCCGTAGACATACTCAACATCGCAATGACTCGTTTTCAAGATACAGACTGTTCTCATTGGTATGTAGAGTTTATTTCCAAACGCCATATGCATACATTTTGAACATTTGTGTTTTTTCATCAGAAATGATTGCTTATGTGTGTGGAAAATATTACTGTTGTCAGTTTTTTTAATTAATAGATTTTAGATGTGTATGTTTATATATATCCATCGATTAGCTTGGATGGAATGTTCGTATCCTTCCTCCTAGCGCATGCTACATCTGTTTCTATGGGTATAAGCACGGTTTATCACACAAACAGTTCACACCTCTCTTGTTGGCAGAGAGGACATTGTGCAGTTTTAAAGCTTATTTCCTGCAATTCTACACATTTTGTCCTGGGGTGCAGAGAAAACTGTGCACTTTTAAATCATGTTTTCGAGCATTTCTATACATTCCGCCATGTCTACTGTGTATTCATGTGATATTTGAGTGACTCAAACATTACAACAAAATCTATGGGCTAAAAAACCTAGCTAAAACGTGTTAACTGACATGGGCTAGTTGATCTGGACATTTCTGACAAGTTATAAATAGCTCTCTAAAGTATGCAATGACTTACATGACAAGAGGAACACTGATGATGTACTACCCAATTTTGAAATTGCAACTTGTCCTTTCTACTATCAACACAAAGTTGAAAGCCGGACTGTGTTCCTTTTTAAAAAAAAAAATTATGTGCCCCCCTGGCTGACCCCTCGCACCCCACAGTTTGGGAACAATTGTGCTAAATGACTAAAATGTCAAATGTAAATGTTTTACATACAGATCTCATATTACTGTTTTGAATGATTAAAAAAAATATATATATTTGTATTATTGATGTCACAAATACAGTATATCATTTGTACATTGCTTTATAAAAAGTTTACTTTTTTTGTGACATTTGACTGTTTAGTACCTAGCAGTACTAATCTCTGAAATGAAACCATCAAGTGATATTGTTTTTTGCAAATACATGTTTGTCATTAAACAACCTCATGCCATGATTAAATTGTGAAAAAACAAACCAATCTCATTCTTGATTTATTTAAATGTTAAAAGCTAATATACCAACATTTCTGAAAATGTATATCTGGCATTTTGGAATGAAACTCTTCATGAAAAGTAAGAATGAAATGTTTTCCTGTATTGAATTGAGACTGAAACTCCTAAGGCTTCCATAGATCCTTTAATTACAGATCGCCTTTTTTATTCCCATTTGCACATTACAAATGTGTGGTGGATCGTCCTGATGTTGAAGGACTCAGACTAGTCTTTATGAGTCATTCAAGCCCTCAGAGGTCTAGTTCCCTGTTCCTGGCAGGCACATCAACACAGACGGTTGAGAGCTAAGGATAACTGGTAGGTCCTGAACTCTGAGGGAAAAAAGTCCTATCCCACCGTTCTATACCCTAGGTTAATGATGTGTTTACACCAGTGTCTATCCCTAGTCTGGTGACTTCAGAGAGACTAGTGAAGTTCATAGCTGTGCTAACTAAAGTAACATGTCAAAAGTGTATATAGTACAGAGTAGTGTATGTATCTAACATAACAATACACTCCATTTGTTTGACATCCATACGCCTTTGTCATATTCAAAATGTAAATCTGTTTGTTGGGATGGTGACTACAGGGCAAGTGGGTGTACTAAACTTGACATTTGCAAATACAGACGAGATTGCAAATCATGGTTTACTGCTGTCTCTTAGCAGGACAAGGCACACATTCATTTATTTATACTCCTAAATTACTACCATCAGTCAGAGCGTAATACATTTCTTCCCTCATGAATAGGCAATCTGCTAAATGCATGTGGTGGATCAATTTCTGCAGGGTGGAGCGCCAAAATACAAAGGAACTTTCTTCTCTCACTATCTCTCTGACGCACACACTCGCATGCATGTGCACACATACACACACGCACACACACATACACATACAGTACATTAATAAGTCATGGTTGTGACCAGGTGTTGTAACCAAAATTATTTTCCAGTCTTTTTGTTCTGATCAGAACCATCATTTTGTTTTGTGCTTTCCACTGTTTTGAGCTGCAAAATAATGTTCAGAACCAGTTCGAAACCCAAAACAGTTACGGTTTATTTAGTTCCTTTCTGTTCCTTTTTAAACGTCTGAAATCAACATTTTTTTTAACGTTTTTCTCAACAATAAATGACTTCAACAATCGGTGCAGATAGAGCTGCTTGCTATGGAGTGGGCAAGCTATAGTTGTTTACATGCGTGATGCACAGACAAGTGTAGGGAGCGAGATGAGACTGGCATTTTGTGGGTGAGGTGAGAGCGAGAAAGGGTGGAGGAGGAGGCTTGGTTTGAAGTGTGGGCATTTTGTTATGACATGCATTATCTGAATTAGGCCCACTGAATTATACCTCTTGGAGGAGCGGCTTCTATGGAGGAATTTTCTGAACTTCCGAGAGTTAGCTTAACGTTGGACCAGAGAGGACCAGCAAGGTAGCTAACTAGCTAGCTAAGAAGCGTGTGTGTGCAGAGCAGCACCAGAATTAAAAACATGTCTTACCTTTTTGCAGTTAATAAAGCCAACGTGAAACGTGATAACTATAGTATCCTTACCTTGCATTGAAAGAGTTATTTAAAAATATATGTGAGGGCTTTGCATAGGCACTTTGTTGCATTTTTTTGTGGGACTGAAAAAAATGACGGAACATTATTAACAGGTTCCCATGCTTTTAAAAGGTTGGTTCTGTTTTGGAACAGTATAGATTACTTTTGTTCCGAGTTCTGATTGTGTTCTTCAAAAAATGAGATTATTTTATGGTTTTCGGTTCTGTTCCCTGAACTGGATCAAAAGGATGACATCCTGGATGTGACACTGCCATATGCAGTGCATACTTTTTACAATCTCTCTTTCTCGCTCTCTATTTCTCTCTATGTCTTACTCTAACTCACACACAAACACACACACACACTCACACATGGAGGCGCTGCCGACACAGCTCAGGTAATTGAGAGGGGGGGGGGGGGGGATGTCAGAAGTGATAGCTGTGACTGGTCCGTTCAGAGGGAGAAATAAGACGAGACGCATCAGGAATTTTTCCAACACTGACAACACACTCTTCAACTCGCTGACGGCTTTATGTAGGACATATTCAGATTGGTCCTGCAGTTTACACCTAATGAAATGTCAATGAGCAGTAAAGCTGCCTATCCCACCTCTGTGGTTGTAAATCACGCTTGCTCCCTGGGTCCTGTCGTTACAGTAAATAAACCTCCAGATCTCCATTCACAGCCATGGTTCAAGTGGCCACGGGTCACTGTGTACCACTTTCAGCCAATGATGTTGAATTCCCACTAAGATAAAAGGAACACAATTGCAAATATCTGCAATTATGAAACAACTCCCCGTGAGTTGCTCTCCACCTTGGAAGTGGTAGTAATGTCACAGGCATTCCTTTTCAGAAGTGCCGTAAGTGCCATTTGCTCTTGTGATCTTTACGAGTTGCAGAGAAAGGTGCTACCTGGGGCTGTGGAGAAGCATTCTCTGAAGGTAGCCTTAAGGGCACTTGAGGAGGGATAACAGCATAGTGACACGACGTTGAGTGACTGCTTAAGGAGAAATCATCTCGGCATTGAAGGAAGTTGACAAGAAATGCCAAGCATCACTGACCAAAAAGACAAAAGAGTGAAAAGTGTCGTGGAAAATCGGTTCAAACCATAACACTTACAAGAACTTGTAAATTCAAATAGACTTTTAATACTATGTATCACAAGCCGGAACGATCCGCGGATCCCACACCTTCCCAGAGCACTGGTTCGCTCTTTATACACATCCACACACATGAGATCATTACATACATTAATTAAATTACTTCTCCTATGGTCATCTGCCACCATTATCCTTCATTTCAGGCTTCCTGCTTGTCTACGCCCAATAACGCCTGTATCCGCTCTTGATTAGATTATAATGGGGGCAGGACCCCCTTGTCCCCTAAAATTAATATATGTCTATCTTGCCCTAAGCACTTATGGCCTTTACCCTAAGCACTTATGGCCGTTCCTGTCAATTTTATCTTCATAATGGTGTCCTGCTTTTTCCATACATGCACTTTGAAGCACGTATGACTTTGGCCATCTGCGAATCTTTGGTTTCCTGTATTTACCAGAATGGCAAATGCACTCACGTCTGCCTTCTTCTCCTATTTTCTAATGTACACCTGTCTATTGTTTAATAGTGTGATATCTACCTACATATGTATCAATTACTCCTACAAAAGGCATAGCTACAGGACAGGAGGAAGATGATTTAGTGATATTTAGCTGATCTTCACGATCAATGGGTAATGTAACACATATTAAAGTGTATACATTTCAGCATTTCTAACAGGTGCAAGAAGAAAAGGCAGTAGATTGTTGTGAATACAATAATTTTGATTAGGGTCTAATACACAAACACATCCTCACTACATCCCCCAACATACACTACATTACCCAATGTATGTGGACACATGCTCGTTGAACATCCCATTCCAAAATCATGGGAATTAATATGGAGTTGGTCGCCCCTTTGCTGCTATAACAACCTCCACTCTTCTGGGAAGGCTTTCCACTAGATGTGGGGACTTACTTCCATTCAGCCACAAGAGCATTAGTAAGGTGATGTTGGGCGATTAGGCCTGGCTCGCAGTCGGCGTTCCAATTAATCACAAAGTTGTATGATGGGGTTGAGGTCAGGGCTCTGCGCAGGCCAGATCTAGTTTTTCCACACCTATCTTGACAAACCCTTTCTGTATGGACCTCACTTTGTGCATGGGGGCATTGTCCTGCTGAAATTGGAAAGGGCCTTCTCCAAACTGTTGCCACAAAGTTGGAAGCACAGAGTCGTCTAGACTGACATCGTATGCTGTAGCATTAAGATTTCCCTTCACTGGAACTAAGGGGCCTAGCCCGAACCATGAAAAATAGCCCCAGACCGTTATTCCTCCTCCACCAAACTTTACAGTTTGCACTATGCATTGGGGCAGTTAGTGTTCGGGCTGCCAGATGGTGAAGCTTGATTCATCACTCCAGAGAACGCGTTTCCAATGCTCCACTGAGTCCAATTGTGGCGAGTTTCACACCTCTTCAGCCAATGCTTGGCATTGCGCATAGTGATCTTAGGCTTGTGTGTGGCTGCTTGGTCATGGAATCCAATTTCATTAAAACTTCTTTGGGACAAGGGGGCAGTATTGAGTAGCTTGGATAAAAAGGTGCCCAGAGTAAACTGCCTGCTACTCTGTCCTAAAAGCTAGAATATGCATATAGTTAGTAGATTTGGATAGAAAACACTCTGAAGTTTCTAAAACTGTTTGAATGATGTCTGTGAGTATAACAGAACTCATATGGCAGGCAAAAACCTGAGAAAGAATCCAACCAGGAAGTGGGAAATCTGAGGTTTGTAGTGTTTTAACTCTTTGCCTATCCAAGTTACAGTGGCAATGGGATCATGTTGCACTTCCTAAGGCTTCCACTAGATGTCAACAGTATTTAGAACCTTGTTTGATGCTTCTACTATAAAGGAGGGGGGAATGAGAGGGGATTGAGTCAGAGGTCTGGCAGAGTGCCACGAGCTGGTCACATGAGAGGTAGCTTGCGTTCCTTCGCATTTCTGAAGACAAAGGAATTCTCCGGTTGGAACATTATTGAAGATTGATAAAAATATCCTACAGATTGATTCTATAAATAGTTTGACATGTTTCTACAAACTGAAATATGACTTTTCATCTGAACTTTCGCCTGGACCTGCCAGCGCGTCAGTTTGGATTGTGTACTAAACGCGCAAACAAAAGGAGGTGTTTGGACATAAATGATGGACTATATCGAACAAATCAAACATTTATTGTGGAACTGGGATTCCTGGGAGTGCATTCTGATGAAGATTATCAAAGGTAAGTGAATATTTATAATGCTATTTCTGACTTTGTTGACTCCACAACATGGCGGATATCTCTTTGGCTTGTTTGGGCTCTGAGCGCTGCACTCAGATTATTGCATGGTGTGCTTTTTCGGCAAAGAGTTTTTGAAATCTGACACAGCGGTTGCATTAAGGAGAAGTTAATCTAAAGTTCCATGCATAACACATGTATTTTCATCAACATTTATAATAAGTATTTCTGTAAATTGATGTGGCTCTCTGCAAAATCACCGGATGTTTTGGAAGCAAAACATTACTGAACGTAACGCGCCAATATAAACTGAGATTTTTGGATATAAATATGAACTTTATCGAACAAAACATACATGTATTGTGTAACATGAAGTCCTATGAGTGTCATCTGATGAAGATCATCAAAGGTTAGTGATTAATTTTATCTCTATTTATGCTTTTTGTTACTCCTCTCTTTCGCTGGAAAAATGGCTGTGTTTTTCTGTGGCTATGTACTGACCTAACATAATCATTTGGTGTGCTTCGTCGTATGGCCTTTTGAAATCTGACACGTTGGCTGGATTCACAACAAGTGTAGCTTTAATTTGGTGTATTGCATGTGTGATTTCATGAGTGAACTTTTTATAGTAATATATTTGAATTTGGCGCTCTGCATTTTCACTGGATGTTGGCCATGCTGGACGCTAGTGTCCCACATATCCCAGAGAGGTTAAGCTCCCGATGAACAGTTATTGTGCTGGCGTTGCTTACAGAGTCCGTTTGGAGCTCGGTAGTGGGTGTTGCAAACGAGAACAGATGATTTCAGCACTCGGCGGTTCCCATTCTGTGAGCTTGTGTGGCCTACCACTTTGCGGCTGAGCCATTGTTGCTCCTAGATGTTTCCACTACACAATAACAGCACTTACAGTTCACCGGGGCAGCTCTACCAGGGCAGAAATTTGACGAACTGACTTGTTGGAAAGGTGACATACTATGACGGTGCCACATTGAAAGTCACTTAGCTCCTTAGTGAGGCCATTCCACTGCCAATGGTTGTCTATGGAGATTGCATGGCTGGGTGCTTGATGTTATACACCTGTCAGCAACGGGTGTTGCTGAAATAGCCGAATCCACTTATTTGAAGGAGTGTCCACATACATTTATATATGTATTGTACTAACACACACACACACACACACACACACACACACACACACACACACACACACACACACACACACACACACACACACACACACACACACACACACACACACACACACACACACACACACACACACACACACGCCTTCACCACTCCCCCCTCCCACCATTACCAACACACAGGCCTCCTGTATGTCTCCCCTATTTAAACAGAGTGGACAGGACCAGTAACCTTGACACTGAATGCCCTTTACCTGTGTAACAGAAAGGCAATTATCAGACGTCTCTCTTCAGACATGGCTCTAATCAGTCACCGGTTGCCCAACCTCAGCACGGCATTAAACTTAACTTAGATTAATCTCTATGACAACTAGACACAGATGGTGCCAGATGTACACCTCCTGCCGGACCAAAGGGGAAGGAGTGACCTCACAGCCAGTTATTAATGTGGCCATGACCATAGGACAGTGTGTATATGCATGTGTGTGTGTGTGTGTGTGTGTGTGTGTGTGTGTGTGTGTGTGTGTGTGTGTGTGTATGTGTGTATGTTTGTGTGCACATTCGTGCATGTACGTACCTGCCTAACCTACAGCGCAGGTGGAGGACACAACACCCTAAATCCTCCACCTTACACAGATTAGCAAGATTAATCATATGTATCAAATCATCTAATTGACTTGATACATATGTGTTTCAGCCATTGTTGTACAGGTTCTTGGAGAGCAGCCAAGAGTGGATGTAGTGAGTGCCCACATGCAGGGCTGGGTCTGTCATAGTGTTGTTGCTATCCCATAATGCAGCTAAAGGCCTTGGGTGGAGGGGTAATGGGGACACGAGGGGACACAGCTAGGTGACGGTAAACAGGGAGGCAAAGCCAGGGGGTGTATACACACACATACCTGGGGAGAGACGCACACCTGGACACCTGTATGGTGGAGAGGGAGGTCTCTCTCACTGCAGAGCATGCTGGGTAGTGATATCTTTGTGTGTCACTGTGTGGCTGAACAGCACTAAGCATATTGCAGGTGTGAAGGGAAATCAAAAATACTTTAACCTGATTTATTATTAGTGACACAGATATCACATTAGAATATTGTTCTCAGATTTAGTTATCTTTCATATTTTTTATTTAGTTCATTTCATCCATTGTTTCAGAAAATCTTGATTTTACAGCCTGGTTAAATTGATGGCGCCAACTAAACATACTTTTTGGGATTTTATCTAACAAAATGACCATGCATGTTGTAGCTGGGACCCTTGGGATTGCAAATCAGAGGAAGATTTTCAAAAAGTAAGTGAATATTTAATTGCTATTTGTGATTTTACGAAGACCGTGCTGGTTGAAAAATATTTTGATCTGCGGCGTCGTCCTCAAACAATCGCATGGCATGCTTTCGCTGTAAAAACCTATTGTAAATCGGACAATGCAGTTAGAATTTAAGCTTTTAACCAATATAAGACACTTGTATGTACCTAGGTGTTTAATATCCATCATTTTTATGATTATTTATTTGAATTGCGCGCTCTCCAATTTCACCGGAAGTCGTCTATAGGTGTCCCACTGACGGTACGCCTAGCCCTAAGAAGTTGGTAAACTCAGAAACAATGTTTTTAAACAACTTGATTATTACTAGAATGCCAATCACAGCTATCTCTGTCAGAGAAAGCAGATATTCCATTAACATTGATCCAACCTCTACCCACAAAGTCACAACAGGAACGGTACTGCAGCCAAAGTACAGATGTAGGATCTTAATTTGATCACCCTGTTGCATGAGAACTTTATTTGTCATGCAGGAAATGTTAAATGTGTAGTGTATTTGAGGTATAAATAGGTTTCGGCTTTGTAATTTCCACACCCTTACGAAAAATGTATCAAACCCTACAAAAATGTCCATTCATTATAATCCACATAATAATTCACATTTGCTGTTATTTTTCTGCTGTAGCAAACAGTCTCAAATTAAAATCCTACATCTGTACTGCCAGTGTGTTTTGCATTTCTGGGGTTGCTTATCTGTGCCTCATGGAACTGGTGTCTGACAGGATGTGAGCTAGCCAACCGCGACGACCCAAATGGGCTCCCTCCGAAAGGTCAGCAACTGTAGTGTGGAACTGACCAATGACAGCCAAGCTACGACTACCTTGATTGGAGGGGATGGGACAGTTGGAATGGTATAGCCGTGGGCACGCAACATGGAGATGTGCAATTACAAACACAGTGTGACAACATAAAGCTAGTGCTGCCTCACATAGATAAAACACTGAATACATGCTAATTTCACAGTGTAGGGACATATGGATGTAAAAGCTGAGTGCCAATTTAGGATTGGGTAGCATGCAGGGTTATTTTTTGTACAAAATGTTCAAATAAGATATTTTGTTTGTGTAACATATGGAGTCCTCTCTGTCTTGGAGTGAGCTTCATCCAGATGACAATACAAATCACAAAATCAGATCATCAGATTTTTTTCCCTCCTTAGCGAGTGGCATAGTCCTGCACCTGTCAGTCAAGAGGCAGTCTTCTTCTTAGTAGACGTTATCTGTTGACTCCACAATGTTGAGAGACAGGTGTATAATAAACTGCCCCTCTCTCTCCCAGGCCAGCAGCGAGCCACCTTAAGTGATGAACATACTTATGGTCACTTATTCACATTAGCCTGGTGCTCTAGAACGTTGTGGAGACACACAATGTTTGGTCATTAACATCTGCTCAGGAAGAAACCGCTCTCCTGACCTGCCAATCATCATGTAGCGTTCAATCAGAGCCCCGCCTGCCATAATTGAATGTCCAATCACACCTGCCATAATTGAGCGTCCAATCACACCTTAACTTCTCTGTCACCACTGAGAGAACTGCACTAGAGAGACAGGTCTTCTGCAGCCTCCCTTCCTACAGTAAGACCTGAGATTCCAGGGTTGCACTTCTAGTACTTTAAAAAGCTCATGTAAATCACCTAAACTGCCATTTCATTAATGGCACAGTATGACACTGGGGAAAGCGATGGATACAATGAGGTGTCACGTTCAGAAAGCGCCATTCCATTAGATTTTTCTCTGCCTGTGGCGTACGGAACTATGTCAAGCAGCCCGGAACAGTGCTTTATTAGAAGTGTTTACAATTACTGGGCTATTGACTAAACACACCTAAAGAATTCACTGCAATGTTCACACTAATGCAAAAACCAACGCACGGCAATAAGGATCAGTGAAATGTTCATGGGCTAATGCACTGTGTATTGGACAACAAAAGATTTGTATATTTTGGTATGGTAGGGCTATACCCCCTCCGTTTCTTTCAGTGTTTTGCTGTGACCTGCTGTACTGATGGGGAAGGAATACTGCATTTCCAAAGCCCACTCCTAAATACCCAATATGACACTGTGATAAATATAACTCTTGTCACATGAGAGCTTGCAGAGTGATATCCCCTATCCTCTCCCTACTCTAAAAGTATGGCTTAAATCCACCAGCTCTCTCTTTTCCTTTCCCCAGAGCCACATTTGCTAAAGCGGGTCACCCCAGACAACCGCCCTTCTCCCCCTCTCTCCCCTCCTCATCCCCCTCTTTGCATACTTTATTCATCAATCTTAAAACCTCCCTGTGGATTCCCCTCCCTGTGATGTAAATTGGGGTTTTCAACAACCAGAGTTTAGGAAGTACATTTTCAAGCCACTCCTTTCCTCCCTCGCTTCCCCCCCTCCTCCACTCCTCTTCTTTCCTTATCTGTCTGCTGCTGTTATCTGCTAGTCAAGGCCAGACGGCCGGTTGGTGATCACACCCGATAAGGAAGAGGGGGGTGGGGGTGAGACTGGGTCGAGGTCAGGAGGGTCAAGTCTAGCTGGCTGAGTCCCATGATAGCAACGCTTGCCTTTTCTTACAATTATTGAATTTAGCTACCTCCAGATGCAATAGCATACTGTAGCAAATCAAGGTTATGAAATGGGAGTAGTACACAGCGTTGTACGAGATCTTCAGTTTCTTGGCAATTTCTCACATGGAATAGCCTTCATTTTTCAGAACAAGAATAGGCTGACGAGTTTCAGAAGAAAGTTATTTGTTTCTGGCCATTTTGAGCCTGTAATCAAACCCACAAATGCTGATGCTCCAGATACTCAACTAGTCTAAAGAAGGCCAGTTGTATTGCTTCTTTAATCAGGACAACAGTTTTCAGCTGTGCTAACATAATTGCAAAAGGGTTTTCTAATGATAAATTAGCCTTTTAAAACGATAAACCTGGATTAACTAACACAACGTGCCATAGGAACACAGGAGTGATTGTCGCTGATAATGGGCCTCTGTGCGCCTATGTAGATATTCCATAAAAAAATCTGCCGTTTCCAGCTACAATAGTCATTTACAACATTAACCTTGTCTACACTGTATTTCTGATCAATATGTTATTTCAATGGACAAGAAATTAGCTTTTTTTCCAAAAACAAGGACATTTCCAATGTCGGTAGTGTACATTTTATGGATAGTACAATAGTTGGTTGCTACTTCAGTAATGTTGTCAAATCTAAACCACAGTGCAATAGTTTTACTGCATTTTTGTGAATCCATGTTGAACTATATCTGTTTAGTCTTCCCTCCAGTTCCTTCAGTAGCATGCTCACATCTTCAGAGAGGGGCGAGGGAGAAGAGGAGGAAAGGAATAAGGTAACACCTGCAGATTCCCACATAAGACCCTGGGGAGAGATTCCTGCTCACCACTGACTGACTCATCTTCTCTAAGACAGGAAATGGATCAGGTTTATGGAAGCCAGGCCCAGATTCCTTCAATTCCATTCCCTGTGTTCTACACTGAGGTGCGACACTCAATCACTTACAGTACACTCGGACTGAAATGGGGAGATAGGTGGAGCGGGAGACGCTCCCCATTGTCATTTTTAATCTTCAATAGTTCAGGAGTTGAGGGTGTGGTCAAATAGGATTGCCATAATCTGTATTCTGATCTTCAATAAAAAAAAGAAAAACATGAATATATCTGGTATACTGTATCTGCACACTGGTATTTTCAGCTGTTTTGAGTGTTTATGAGGCAAAATAATTTTGAGTGTACGTTTGACTCATCCTCCCATGCCTGAGAGAAAACACAGGCACAGACAAATAAAAAGAGGCCTTGTAGAATACACACAACAGCGCACAAAAACAAACATATCTCTTCTTTTCCTCTACTAGGGGAATGGGATTTTCTATTAAATAATTCAAATGGCTGTCCTAGAATGCCAATCAGACATACTACAGCCATAAAAGGCATGTCTGTAGTTGGTGCAGAGTCGAGCCCTGCAGCAAATGAAGGCATTATTCTTGTTATCCTCGGGAGGATGCAACAGCGGTAGTACTTCTGCCTTCATATTTATTTATTTATTTATCTTCCTGGCAGAGGGATCGAAGGAGGGACGGAGCAGTGTTTGGGTAACTGCAATTGGAGGACTGCCAGCACAGTTTATCCCCATTTCAATAGCAGCTTCCCACAATCACCGCCACTCCAAGGTGAAACGCGCTTTGGCGCAAAGTGGGTTAGTGGAAAAACTGCAGTGTCCGCTCCCCAGGTGAAGCCTTGTTACTAGAGGCCCGTGCATGCATAGTGTGTCAACCTTTGATTTAGATTACCTAACTCGTTATTTATTCATAATGCCAGTGTTTAATGAAAAAGAAAGTAATATTAACACAGCCTACACTGTAGTGACTATATTAGCTGATCATTAAAATCAATTTGAAACTTTGTTCATAGCAGTGGGGAAATACTTCACAATAAAGTATTTGCAGGATAACAATAAAATACAATTCCTAATGTGATGAGTAGCCTAAGCATAGGACAAGATTCGGTAACATTAGTCACCGCAGCCTAAAGTAAATTGAAATAAATGTGCCTAAATTATGTAATTACTCCTGTCTATACAGATATAAAAAAAAATACTTCACCGGAGCGCATGACTTAGGCACAGAGGACCATTTGCTTCTTTTAAAGCTGTGGATTGTTTCAAATCACAAGCGTGTAGAAGTATATGCCTAGTTGGGAAGCTGATTATTGAGATGTGTGACAGTCAGTGAAAAGCAATGCATCTAAAATATGTGTGAAGATAATGTGTCTTGAGTATAATTTGAACTGTTGAGACAGGAAGAAGGGGGGGGTGTGGCAAAGATATTGACACATTCCAGACAATTCTTGCACATTAATTGTTTTATTGTGTTAATTGTTTGCCCTTTGTTAATTTTTATAAATTCTCTGTTACATACAGTATGTCACCAGTAGTAAACGTACCATTAATCCCAGTCAGTTGGCTACATTAACTAAGGAAAGTGCCCATTTGGGGATGTTTGATTTCTAATTGTCTTAACTCACCACCACTAATAAGCTCAGCTTTTCACAAAAACAAATTCACCTCACACAGTAAGTCATCAAAGTCAGTTATTTTATTTTTTTATCCATTGTGAATGATATTAGTTCCTCTTCCCCTCGATAATCACCAGGCCTCGGTGTGAAAGAGGTAAATGTCATGTTCTGAGGATACCATATAGCTGCTAAATGTCATAAAATGCCTATACAGGGGGAATAGAGAGATGAATGTGATTGAAAGAACCTGCATTTTCATCAAGATATAATCAGGTTTTATTTGTTGGCTTTATGTATTTTCACTTAGTTGACAATGAAAGTTAATAGCCTACTGCTAGTTCAATGCCTACTCTTAGTTCCATGCGCTCATTTCTTTAGCTGCCAATGACTCACAGTGAATCAATGTGTCCATTTGGCAGAGGATGGTACTCTAGCATCAGTAGATCTGTATCATTTTCATTCCGATTTGTATTATTAATCACGTGACGACGATTTTGAGATATGAAAACATCATTATTGAAATAAAACTTTTCCACAAAAATACGCATATGAAAATCATAACTGGCACGCGAATATCATAACTGGGGAGGTGGAAAGTTGTTGGGAGACTGTTGCGGCAAAACTTAATGTGCTGCCCATTGGTTGACAGAAAGGGATGTGATTATTGCACGAGTGAACCCATAGATTAATCAGCAGGTGTGGTGGAAATGCCTGAGTGTGCTGTACTCATTGGCTGAAGTTAATAGGTGAATGACGTTCCGCCCGCTTGCTAATGGAAAAGTAGAGGAGAGACGTGACTCTATCCTGATGAGTTAATATTATTAACACTACCATATACAGTAAATACCTGCTTTGCTGATGGGGTAATATGGACACACCCATATCAATACCTGCTATGCTTATGAGGTACAATTATAAACACTACTATGGATACCTGCTATGCTAATGAGGTACCATTATTAACACTACCCTATAAATACCAGCTATACTGATGACGCATCATTAAAACCACTTACATACAAATACAGTGGTTTCTCCTTTAAAAGTTGTGAGCTTGCACCACTGGACATAGAGGTACCCAGCATCACGGCTTCATTGATCCAGACCACCAGAAGGGGGAGTTAGAGCACTCATTATGCATTTGGGTCCCAAGGTTTTTATATGACCAAACATATCGACTGGTTCCAATGACGAATTTTGACGCGAGCCACCCTTGCCTTGTGGCGTTCTTCAACAAAGATGGCTGACAAAACATTACGGTGGAACCAGATGTAAGTTGTTATAACATCATTACGAGTCAAGCAAAAAATTTACATTTGAGAGGAATATGTTAGTTAATGTAGAGAGAAACGTTTGTGCATATTTTTTTGTCATAAAGTTATTTATGAAAATCGCTATTTAGCAAGTTATCTGGCTAGCCAACATTAGCCAGCAAGCTAACTTGTAATTCGTTTTGTTTAATGTTTTAGGGACTCCTGAGAAAACCAGCAAACCAGGCAGTCGTCTTGTGAAACAGTGGATGTAAAGAATCTAGCTAGCTAAAGCATTTACTGCAAATTGAATGTACAATTGTGTATTGGAGCTGAAGTAACATAGCTAGCTAACTATTTACTTGCTAATTGTGTAGAGGAGGATAAAAATAACTGTATGCCTATGGATGTGTAGCTAGCTACAGTATGTAGCCGATCTGTGTATGGACCCTAAAACGTTAGGTTCTGAACTAATATTCATACCAATCGATGAACCTCAGCTATCATAGTTATTGTATCAACTTCAAGTCTGAATGGCATTAATGATGCCTATGGATAGAGTAGAATATAATAACTTCATTGTGCCAAGGATGCAAGTCCTATATACACATGTACTGTAGTTATTACCACACATTAGATTCCCACATTGTAGCCTGCACATTGAATATATTCACTGATCATGTACTCTTCCTTTGCAAATAAAGGTGCGGTTCAGGTATGAATCTCTGAGACATTATTTTTCAGTCATATCAAACTCCATTATTTGAATGATGCTGTGTCTGCATGTATGTATTACAATTATACACTTCAACAGTGTTTACCACTCCTGCTCCTGGAACATCAATGATTACACATTGTAACTATGCAATAGACTAGAAACATGATTGATTTGTAATTCATATATACAGAAAAAAACTATGCATATCTAACTCCCTTATCTGCATTAATCTGAGGACACAGGATAGTATTTCAATGAGATATTTTTTTTTTTTTTTTTTTTTTCACCTTTATTTAACCAGGTAGGCTAGTTGAGAACAAGTTATCATTTGCAACTGCGACCTGGCCAAGATAAAGCATAGCAGTGTGAACAGACAACACAGAGTTACACATGGAGTAAACAATAAACAAGTCAATAACATGGTAGAAAAAAAAAAGAGAATCTATATACAATGTGTGCAAAAGGCATGAGGTAGGCAATAAATCGAATAATTACAATTTAGCAGATTAACACTGGAGTGATAAATCATCAGATGATCATGTGCAAGAAGAGATACTGGTGTGCAAAAGAGCAGAAAAGTCAATAAATAAAAGCAGTATGGGGGGTGAGGTAGGTAAATTGGGTGGGTAGTTTACAGATGGACTATGTACAGCTGCAGCGATCGGTTAGCTGCTCGGATAGCAGATTTTTTAAGTTGTTGAGGGAGATAAAAGTCTCCAACTTCAGAGATTTTTGCAATTCGTTCCAGTCGCAGGCAGCAGAGAACTGGAAGGAAAGGCGTCCAAATGAGGTTTTGGCTTTAGGGATGATCAGTGAGATACACCTGCTGGAGCGCGTGCTGCGGGTGGGTGTAGCCATCGTGACCAGTGAACTGAGATAAGGCGGCACTTTACCTAGCATAGCCTTGTAGATGACCTGGAGCCAGTGGGTCTGACGACGAACATGTAGCGAGGGCCAGCCGACTAGGGCATACAGGTCGCAGTGGTGGGTCGTATAAGGTGCTTTAGTAACAAAACGAATGGCACTGTGATAAACTGCATCCAGTTTGCTGAGTAGAGTATTGGAAGCTATTTTGTAGATGACATCGCCGAAGTCGAGGATCGGTAGGATAGTCAGTTTTACTAGGGTAAGTTTGGCGGCGTGAGTGAAGGAGGCTTTGTTGCGGAATAGAAAGCCGATTCTTGATTTGATTTTGGATTGGAGATGTTTGATATGAGTCTGGAAGGAGAGTTTGCAGTCTAGCCAGACACCTAGGTACTTATAGATGTCCACATATTCTAGGTCGGAACCGTCCAGGGTGGTGATGCTAGTCGGGCGTGCGGGTGCAGGCAGCGAACGGTTGAAAAGCATGCATTTGGTTTTACTAGCGTTTAAGAGCAGTTGGAGGCCACGGAAGGAGTGTTGTATGGCATTGAAGCTCGTTTGGAGGTTAGATAGCACAGTGTCCAAGGAAGGGCCGGAAGTATATAGAATGGTGTCGTCTGCGTAGAGGTGGATCAGGGAATCGCCCGCAGCAAGAGCAACATCATTGATGTATACAGAGAAAAGAGTCGGCCCGAGAATTGAACCCTGTGGTACCCCCATAGAGACTGCCAGAGGACCGGACAACATGCCCTCCGATTTGACACACTGAACTCTGTCTGCAAAGTAGTTGGTGAACCAGGCAAGGCAGTCATTAGAAAAACCGAGGCTACTGAGTCTGCCGATAAGATGATGATTGACAGAGTCGAAAGCCTTGGCCAGGTCGATGAAGACGGCTGCACAGTAATGTCTTTTATCGATGGCGGTTATGATATCGTTTAGTACCTTGAGCGTGGCTGAGGTGCACCCGTGACCGGCTCGGAAACCGGATTGCACAGCGGAGAAGGTACGGTGGGATTCGAGATGGTCAGTGATCTGTTTGTTGACTTGGCTTTCGAAGACCTTAGATAGGCAGGGCAGGATGGATATAGGTCTGTAACAGTTTGGGTCCAGGGTGTCTCCCCCTTTGAAGAGGGGGATGACCGCGGCAGCTTTCCAATCCTTGGGGATCTCAGATGATACGAAGGAGAGGTTGAACAGGCTGGTAATAGGGGGTGCGACAATGGCGGCGGACAGTTTCAGAAATAGGGGGTCCAGATTGTCAAGCCCAGCTGATTTGTATGGGTCCAGGTTTTCCAGCTCTTTCAGAACATCTGCTATCTGGATTTGGGTAAAGGAGAAGCTGGGGAGGCTTGGGCGAGTAGCAGCGGGGGGGGCGGGGCTGTTGGCCAAGGTTGGAGTCGCCAGGAGGAAGGCATGGCCAGCCATTGAGAAATGCTTGTTGAAGTCTTCGATTATCACGGATTTATCGGTGGTGACCGTGTTACCTAGCCTCAGTGCAGTGGGCAGCTGGGAGGAGGTGCTCTTGTTCTCCATGGACTTTACAGTATCCCAGAACTTTTTGGAGTTAGAGCTACAGGATGCAAATTTCTGCTTGAAAAAGCTGGCCTTTGCTTTCCTGACTGACTGCGTGTATTGGTTCCTGACTTCCCTGAACAGTTGCATATCGCGGGGGCTCTTCGATGCTATTGCAGTTCGCCACAGGATGTTTTTGTGCTGGTCGAGGGCAGTCAGGTCTGGAGTGAACCAAGGGCTATATCTGTTCTTGGTTCTGCATTTTTTGAACGGAGCATGCTTGTCTAATATGGTGAGGAAGTAACTTTTAAAGAATGACCAGGCATCCTCAACTGACGGGATGAGGTCAATATCCTTCCAGGGTACCCGGGCCAGGTCGATTAGAAAGGCCTGCTCGCAGAAGTGTTTTAGGGAGCGTTTGACAGTGATGAGGGGTGGTCGTTTGACCGCGGACCCGTGGCGGATACAGGCAATGAGGCAGTGATCGCTGAGATCTTGATTGAAGACAGCAGAGGTGTATTTGGAGGGCAGGTTGGTCAGGTTGGTCCATTTCAACCAGTGGAGAATGTGAAACGCTTTATTGAAAGAAGTTCATTATCCAGGTGTTATAAATACATAAATGCATTATAATTGTAATATTATAAATACAAGTTCAATCTGTACTTCAATGCACATATGGTGTGCATTATAAAATGAGGAAGAAAGACGAGGTGGGGAGAGAGGGGTAGAAGACAGAAAGGGAAAGACAGCAGCAGAATTACAGTGCTACCCTAATATTATCTTAGTTCATCACAATTGCGGTGTCGCCTAACCAGCCTTGGGCCCCCAGTTGGCCCGAAGGTTATCTTAAGAGTGGGTGAGGTGGTGATGACTGGACTGGCTACCTCTCTCACATCAAAACATACCTGCAGACGAGAGACAGATGGATAGAGAGAGAGCATGATTAATAATTAAGCCGTGTTTTTTAAAATTCTAACACGGCAGTCATCTTAAATCAGGAGGTGTAATGCAAAACTGACCTTGAATCATTAACTCTGGGACTATTACATCTCTGTCTGTATTTCAATGTAAAGAATCTCTTTAATAATACTTCCTGTCGACCCGACCAAGCGACATCTCACCTATGATCATGCTGTGCCTTCTGTGTGAGCCAGTTCAGATGCGGGAGGGGTTCACCAAAACAGCTGATATAAACTAGAGGAATTAGGGAGAAGGGGGAGAGGGATGAAGTGAAGAAGAGAGACTGTTATTGTATGTGTGTGGTCTCACCTGGTGTCATGAGGACAAACAATGGAAGATAATGTCAATAGAAGATACTGTATGTGACACAGACACCTATCAGACTGTAACTGAAACATGTAAATATAGAGGGCTATGTGTCTCACCACTTGGTTATTGTAAGGCTAACCCCCAGGGAAATCTTGAATTGGAAGCAACAGATATTTCAGTGAAAATGACTGTGTTTATGTGGTGTAAATCTGAAAAATTAGCAGCTGACATCTTAAAGGTTTTTTAATTAATGCATGTGAGACAGGTTCCATGTACTACAAGACAGGCAGAGATGGAGAAAAAGAACACAGAACAGTTTAATTACCTCTGGTTTTGCCAGCAATAAAGCTTCCACGGCCTGTTCCTCGGACAATGACAATATCTGGCAATATCTACATGTTTGACCCCTTGGTCAGCTTCCTCTCTGTAAGTAAGTTTATATGTAAGTAAGTTTATATGAAAACAATAACTGACATATGACGGTTCAATCTAAAGCAGCAGATGTCATTTTTAGAATAGATCAATACAGCCCAGTGCTGCTTACCTGAGATGCCATCTTCGTAGGTGTCCGCTTTGACTTCCTTTGTGTCTGAAAAAAGTTGCTTTCAGAACAATTATTTTTGATTGAAAATATAAAAGCTTTTGCTCTCGACAAAAAGACACAAATGTACCTCCATAGCATGTAACAATTTGCCTGTGATGAACCACACCTTCATACAAACGTGCTACTGTATGCAGAATTCTTGACGCACAACCAAAGATGCTGCCATATCCTGCCAGCACGCCCACAAGTGAGCCACTCAGGAGCAGAATGATGATGCGTGGAAGATGTGAGATGGGAACTGCAATTTTTGCAAGTTGGGGAGGAGGGCTAATAGCTGAACAATAGACTATTCAACATTTACTAAAGAATAGACTAATAGCCGAGCTAGGTGTGATTTCACCCCCCCCCCCCCCATCACAGACCAGATTTGCCCTTATGACCAACGGGTAGCTTGCTACTCAACGTAATAAAGTAATGACTTTTCAAATAAGTATAATAACTATTGACTTGATTATTCTCGTCATTCTTAGCTTAGCTAAATGGTATAGTCGTTGTACTTTCTCAATGGACATTCGGGTGCTTTCGTAAATTAGCTCTGGCTCCCTATAGGCTGGACAATAGAATGAGTCAAAATTCACCCAAAGCTGAAAAAGGACTTAAGCGTGTTGGCTAAACTGGAACACTAGCGCGAACCCATAGCAAAGAAATGTAATCGAACATTCGCAGAGCCTGTTTTCTGGTCTAGTGATCGATAACAAACAAGCTCGTTGCCCAGACTTACATAATTACAAAGAGGAGATTATCCTGATTAAAATGGTACCCGTGTAACAGTTTTTCTTCTGTCCCTCTCCTCGCCCCTACCTGGGCTCGAACCCTGGACCCTCTGCACACACAGACAACAGCCACCCTTGAAGCATCGTTACCCATTGCTCCACAAAATCCACGGCCCTTGCAGGGCAAGGGGAACAACTACTTCCAGTGCTCAGACTGAGTGACGTCATCGATTGAAACGCTATCAGCGCGCACCCCGATAACTAGCTAGCCATTTCACACCGATTACACCCGACTTTAAAAAAATCTAAAAATACACATTGCGAGATATTTGGCGAAATAGACAGACATGCCTTAATTTACCGCAGAGATCCAATATTATTTTTGTTGTTTACATTTGAAATATAAAACAACGTGAGCAGGTCTCATTGCCAACAATAGCGAAGCAGGCATTGTGACGTTGAACAATAAGCTGGGAATAGAACGTTCGGAAGGCGAGTTGGTGCCACGGTGCTCAATAGAACTAACTGGAACTGGCAGGGTGAAACATGCACTAAAATAAGGCCTGTTTTTTTGTGATTACTTCAAAACAACGGCAAGCAGCTGGGAAATATGGTCATATTATGAAACTAGGCTATGAACTATTTTTTATCAGAAAATAACTTTGTTAAAAATGTCATGTGTCCAGCCTACTATCTACACAGATTTCAGAGCACTCTCATCTGAGTGTACCAGAGCGAAGAATAATTACTTTACGAGCGCTCAACACCCGTTGAATATGGCCGGTGTCAGTAAACGTCGGGAAAAAAGCGTAATTAAAGTGTTTCCAGCAGCACATTGACAGTCACCAACGTTCTGGTTAACACGAAAACTGCCTTACCAGCTCTCCTAGGGCGAGTAAAATAGTCAGAGTGGTTTCATTTGTGTCGGAAGTAGCTAGCCAATGTTAGCTTGGGTGCTTGACTGCCGTTGTAAGGCCAGAATGCTCAAATTAAACCTACTCCTCGGCACAAACGTCCAGTGTGCGCTCCGAGAGCAGAACGGTCTGAATTTAAAACTGACATTTTTTCTCTGAACCGTAACACCATAATATTAATCAAATGAATTAAGCCAAATTTCTTAAAATCAGTCCCATATACTATGCTATTACAACAAAGGTTTTAAATTCTCTAGTAATACCAATACGGAATACTATCAAATGCTTCTCAAAGATGCCCTCTGGTGCCGCAGTATGACACAACTTTTAAAGTAGGAACCACTGTATGCTGATGAGATAGGAATCGATGTGTGTTAAAAAGTTTACTAAATGAATGAAATGACAATCCATTTAGACCAGCCTTACTGATTGAAATTTAGTAACTACATAAGATTCACATTACTCTTTTCGACAACATCTGCAATTACAAATTACAATTATGAGGTTGGAGTAAGATCTTTCAGATATAAGGCCCTGGAAAAATGTACCTATAGAAATCTTAAGAAAGAACTTAAGAAAGCCCTTTTTCAAATGTTAAGAACAAACTCTTTGTGTTTTTATTAGTAGTAAAACAACTTTGATTAATTTTTTTAGCTGTTAAAAACTCTTAAGGAGTTAAAAAAAAAAGTTTCACCTAAAAGAACAAACCCAAATCTAACTGCCTGTAGCTCAGGACCTGAAGCAAATATATGCATATTCTTGATACCATTCGAAAGGAAACACTTTGAAGTTTGTGGAAATTTGAAATTAATGTAGGAGAATATAACACATTAAATCTGGTAGAAGATAATACAAAGAAAAAAACATCCGTTCTTTTGTATTTTTTTTTATAATCATCTTTGAAATGCAAGAGAAAGGCCATAATGTATTATTCCATCCCAGGTGCAATTTATATTTTGTCCACTAGATGGCAGCAGTGTATGTGTAACGTTTTAGACTGATCCAATGAACCATTGCATTTCTGTTCAAAATGTTGTATCAAGACTGCCCAAATGTGCCTAATTGGTTTATTAATAACTTGTCAAGTTCCTAACTCTGCACTCTCCTCAAACAATAGCATGGTATTTTTTCACTGTAATAGCTACAGTAAATTGGACAATGCAGTTAAATTAACAAGAATTTAGGCTTTCTGCCAATATCAGATATGTCTATGTCCTGAGAAATGTTCTTGTTACTTACAACCTCATGCTAATTGTATTAGTCTACGTTAGTTCAACCGTCCCATGGGTGGGACACCGATCTGTAGACATCCTTAAGAGTTTTTAATGCAAGTCTTTGTTTTGACTTATTGTTATTTCATTGTTAGACAGTAGTTGCCATATTATCCTTTTTTTTTAAAGTATTAACATAACATAATAATTTCTCTGAATCCACTAGAACATTTGCTAAACTGTGTATGCGACCAATAACCTTTGATTTGACTTTCATTTTATTTTTTATTTTTTATTTGGAATCTTGAAAACAAGATGGTGCGTATCAAGAGATCCTGCAAAAACATGTATATATTTGTTCTAATTTCTAACTAATAAATATCAAGATATGTGTGTTCTATCGTTGCCATGGCGCCTAGTGGCAGTCTAGGCAGAGGACTCCTGTATGTGTACATTTAACTTACATTTTTTTATATCTCTGACTATTGATTGCATACAACAATGACCTGCAATCTTGAATCACTGAGTTGCAGGACTATGACGGTACAACTGTTGGGCTTCTAGTTTTGGACAAAGTATTGCCTTTTTTGTTTCACCTGCCGGTACCTGGAAGGACAAGGACTGTTTGCGGAGATGGGATGACTGTTGTTGCTCGTTGTTGCCTAGGGACTTTCGTCCATGGAAGACTAGATCCCTAGGAGCGGCTAGCTACGACAGAGAAACAGTGAATGTCTGAGACGGTGAGGTGCACTTATGAAGAGCTCCTGGTCTGTGTCAATATGACTGATTATCCCTGGCTGTAACATCGATGCCCCCCTTCACCCAAGCCAACAGCAGATTATGAACATTATTACTAGCTACTTTCATAAATATTATTAATTGCTCCTATATCTGTTTGTTTATTGTATTTTGGAATAATATTGTGTAAATGTAAATTGTACTCGCAATTCAGCCTGATGCTGCCAGTTGAACAATGTTGTTGAAGAATAGTACAATCCGTTCTCTCTCTTATCTGCCACAGTATATTGTATTGGCAGGCATTTATTTCCAATCCATTTACTGTCCCTCTCTTATTTCTTATTTTTCTTCACTGAATGTGCGCCATGATGCAAATTCGTATGAATGTGTAGATTAAGTAATCTGGATGGTTGAAATTATGGTGGTGGTGATGAAGATGATGGTGGTGGTGTTGGTGTCTCTACTGACAGATAACAGAGTGATAGATATATATTTTAATCTCTTTCCATTATGACATCGCTCAGCTGATGCCCGCACAGCAGAACACATCACTGGGAGATGGGTGACAAATAAGAAGGCGGTGATGGAGTACATTATAGAATGTTAATAATAATGGCAGCATTAATGAAAGATTTCAGATTGGTACTGTACAATGTGTCTTTGCCATGGCATCTCCCACATTTGGTTACTGATGTACAGGAAAGCTGGTTTGACAATGGGACAAACATTTATGATTATATTCATTTCCTCCTATATGGAGAAAATATGTCATTGTTATGTACACAGCAGTATTAAAGTAGGTAGTTATGGACAAAGAATAATGGGTTGATTGCATAAGCAATATGTGGATATATTCTTTAGCTCCTATTGATGGAGTTGTGGAGAAAGGTTCATTTTTACCTCGTGGACATTCAAACAAGATGACAAATATAACTTGGCTATATACATGGGGTACTGCAGAACTTTTTGAGGATCGTAGGGCCAATACCGAATCTTTTCAGCCTCCTGAGGGGAAAGAGGCTTTGCCATGCCTTCTTAACGGCTGTGTTGGTGTGATCATTTCTTAGTGGTGTGGACAAAAAGTAACTTAAAGCTCTCGACCTGCTCCACTACAGCCCCTCGTTTCCTGTAGTCCACAATCAGCCGATTTGTCTTGCTGATGTTGAGGGAGAGGTTGATGACCTGGCACCACACTGCCAGGTCCCTGACTTACTTATAGGCTGTCTCATCGTCGTCGGAGATCAGGCTGACCACCGTTGTGTCATCAGAAAACTTAATGATGATGTTGGAGTCGTGCGCGGCCACACAGTCGTGGTTGAATAGAGAGTACAAGAAGGGACTAAGCACGCCCCTGTGTTGAGGATCAGCGTGGCAAATGTGTTGTTGCCTACCCTCGCTACCTGGGAGTGGCCTGTCAGAAAGTCCAGGATCCAGTTGCAGAGGGAGGTGTTAAGTCCCAGGTTCCTGAGCTTAGTGATGAGCTTTGAGGGCACTGTGAAGTTAAAGGCTGAGCTATTGTCAATGAACAGAATTCTCACATAGGTGTTCCTCTTGTCCAGGTGGGAGAGGGCAGTGTGGAATGTAATAGAGATTGCGTCATCTGTGGATCTGTTGGGGCGTGAGTGATTTCAGGGTGTCTGGGATGATGGTGTTGATGTGAGCCATGACCAGCCTTTCAAAGCATTTCATGGCTACAGACGTGAGTGCTACGGAGCGAAAGTTAGTTAAATTAATAAAAAATAATAAAACAGTCATTTAGAAAGGTTACCTTGGTGTTCACTTTCAACTCCTTGTTGGAACCAAAATCATCACATTTTTGTGTCATTCCAATACAAAAACAATAGACACGATACATCCATTTAGTCCCAAACCCTATCTCTCTAAATTAGCACTAATAGACCACTCTCATCCCCCTCCTCCTTCCTTCCCCCAATTGCAACAAAAATCCTGTACCACTCAACCCTTATCCACTTGGTTACCTTGTCGGGCGTAGATGATCTCACTGTCTATCTACATCCAGGAAGTTATGTCAAGACAGGCAAGGTCATTACTCATGAATAAGCCCCCGAAGTGCTCTCACGTTAACTTACCCTGCTTGGGGACGCCCGAGAGCAACCTTCGCAATTAGCCAACCTGCTATTCATCTGACTGACAGCGCCTAGCCTCCTATCTACCCATGGCGCAAGGATAGAACAGCATCCCCTACCCATGGATGGAGGTGGGGGGCAGCTCCACCGGCTGCTACCCGAAACACCAGGGCCAACACTTAGTTGATATTTTATTGAGTTATCAAAAGATTTCACACTTGAAATCCTATTGTTGATTCATGGTTGAAATCTGGGTTAGAATTATGGATGTCAATAATAATAATAATAATAGTTGGAAATCTGTGAAGTATTTCTATAACCACCTGATTACATTGACGATGGAAGTTAAAATAGCATGATACCATTGATAAAGGAAGTTGAAATAACAAGGAAACTACCCTGAGGGTAATGTTAGGATTGAAACAATGTAAAACCGTAACTGACTAATAGCTTAGGGCACGATTGCAAAAAAGTATCTACTGTATGTAAATATGTGAAACATGTAAATACATTTCAGATGTTAAGTCAATAAATAAATATACTCACAGTGCATTAGCAGTACAACCCTATTAACTTGTGAAATGTTTTTCAGTTATTTGCATGCAGTGTTTGTGTATGGCTTTAATTTGCTAACATGGTTGCATGTCAATTGACCTTGTTCATCTCTTGGCTCCAGACTGATGGGTGCTGCAGGCATCCCCTTCAGGGTGCATACTTTTACTAGCAAGATGAGTGTCACTGTCTTCATGATATCTGTAGCCTTCTATACCCACAAGCCTTCCTAGCAACGTAGCAATGCTGATCTGCAAATCACAGGTTGTCTGTCTGCTTCAAATGCTAATTTACTGTATCATCATCAGCTCAGTACAGATAGTCATAGACTAGAGTAACGTCCACTTACAGTCACTCACAGTCATGTTTTCTTCATGTCACTTTTATCCATTTTAGTCAAACTCATTTCATGTCAGCTTCTTACATTCAGTAGAACCATTCACTTGATTTTCATTTAAATGTTCAAATATATAAGAGACATAATGGAAATTGAGAGACACGTTTTACTTATTTTCCCTCATTAACTGTACATCGCAGACACCATAAATCTAATCTGAGAAAAAGTGTCTAATTTCTTTATTATTTCAGGACACGCACTGAGCCAATTAGTTAATCATTATAGCGAGGCAGGTGGTGCACTAATACAAGATAATAACACACCTTGGGCATTTCGAGACACTGTGCTGCGCGGGGCTTTTCAGCAACAGTGCACAGCACACATGTCTAATTGGCTGGTGGAACAGGAGGGCAAATGGAAGAGAACAAGAAAAGGAGAAAAAAAACACCAGGTTATAACCAAAACGATTTATGTCTCAAAAATGTGTGTTATTGTATTTATAGCTCCAAGCTGGTTAAAGCTGGTTATTTTGACTTGGACAATTAACATATTGTTTGGTGGATAACCGAGTATAGGCACTAGGCAGCCACATGTAACTTCATAACACATGGAGGATTGAAGTCTCTAGAGAACAAGAGAGAAGTAGATGTTTGTTCGAACTACAAGAAAGGGTAAATGAAAAGAGCCGGGGGTCACAATCTCCTCCTCCTCCTTCTTCTGTCTCCCCTGATTAAAAACATACAAACAAACAGAGAACAGATTGCCATGAATTCTGACGAGGTGCTTCCTTTATATATATTAATTTGATTACAAGAGAACGGGACAACAAAAATAAAGGGATCAAGCAAATATGTTTGCTTTGATGTGGAACTTCCCCGCTAAGTCTTGTTGGATTGTCATAAGGAACTATTCTATTGAGGCACAGCATCAGACATGAATCTGAGGCTTCATACTCACACATCTCAAACTTAAAAAAGAATAATTGTCTTATTGTCAGAGAAAGGGTACACATCAAAATCAAATCAATGTTTATCAGTCACGTACACAGTTTAGCAGATGTTAGTGGGTGCAGTGAAATGCATGTGTTGCTAGCTCCGAACAGCACTGTAAAATGTCAAACAAGAAGCCTACACGAATCATTTGAAAAAACTTGAAACACGAAGTTAAGCACGCAGAATGAATCCAATTAAAAACCCAAATAACACTGTCAGTAATCCAAATGCAAAGTATGCGTATATACACCAAAAAACATATAGTAACAATGATATGTATAGTGAGCTATGTCAAGAATACAGTATGTACAGTAAATACGCAGTGTGTATAAACAGTGTAACAAAAATTCAATGTGCTGTAGTAGATATATTCGAATAAGCTACAGTGTATGAGAATACCCACAGTGTTAAAACAGTACGGGAAGTGTCCAGTGTTTAAAAGCTGTTTGTATGAATAGCAGCAATGTGACTGGAGCGCGATGAGCTTCTAATAAAAACATACTGCGTTTGACGGTTCTCGCCTGTCAGTTTGCAGAGTATCACAGTCACACATATTTTCTCGAATGCAAACGCTCCTGGCAACAGGTGAATGCTCATGCCTGGATTCTGTACACATCAATTACTGTTTGTGTGTGATGGTGTGGGTGCAGTATTTTCATCATACATCATCTACGACATAATACATGTTCAGTCAAGTAAAGTCCAACTGTCTAAAACAAAGTTTTTACATATCAAAACGCATATTCAGTCATACAGTCATCTCATTCCAAGCAGAACTATACATTTGTTCATAATGTTAACACGAAAGGGAAGGAACGATTTTAGACTCACATAACTTGTAAAATAAGATGGGTGCAGTTATGCCAACTATGGATGGTCTTCAGTGACAGCTATTTACTGTACTGTATGCAAACGACTTCTGCCACATGTATTCAGAGAAACGTAGCTTTGGGATTCAAAAATTGCTACAGTTCACACATGCACTTATATTGAATTATACCCATAGTAACAGTGGTGTTTTTTCCAAAATGATATTGATTTTAGATTCTGGTACAGTAAATCCATTTGGAAAAATCCATGGTGTATTGGATAAGGAACATTAATAGGCAACTTCGGGCCCACCGCCCTCTCTTTAATAAGATGTTTATGGTGTCCCTCTCTCTCCCGTCAAGGAGCATGCCACCTTGAGTGATAAACATACTTAGAGTCACTTATTCAAATTAGCTTGGTGCTCTGGAGTCATCACTCTTCATTTAATGTCCATTCAGAGCCCTTCCTGACCTGCCAATCATAATCTAATGTCCAATCAGAACCCTTTAGTGTCCCCTGTCACCACTGAGACAACTGCATTAGTGAGGCAGTTTTTCTGCAGCCTCCCTCCCTACAGTGAGACCTGAGATTCCATGGCTGCACCTCCAGTGCTTTAAGCTCATGTACATGACCTAAACAGCCATTTCATCTCCCCTGCACACTTAACAGCACAGCATAACACCCAGGAGTGCGGCAGATACAGCGCGGTGTCACGTTCAGAAAATGTGGTTTAATTTCATAGCTAACAGAGGACAAGAATCCTATCAATAAACAAGGATCAGATAGCTGTTTCGTATTCAATGTTTCTCCCTCCCCTCTCTCACCTTCATGTTTCTCTATCAGCCATCTTATACACTGAGTGTACAAAACATTAAGGACACCTGCTCTTTCCATGACATCGACTGCCAGGTTAATCCAGATGAAAGCTACGATTCCTTATTGTTGTCACTTGTTTAATCCACTTCAATCAGTGTAGATGAAGGGGAGGAGACAGGTTAAAGAAGGACTTTTAAGCCTGGAGTCAATTGAGACATGGATTGTGTATGTGTGCCATTCAGAGGGTGAATGGGAAAGACAATAGATTTACAGTGCCTTCAGATATTATTCACACCCCTTGACACATTCCACATTTTGTTATGTTACAGCCTGAATTTAAAATCAATTCAAGTGCAATTCTTTTTTTGTCACTGATCTATATACAATTTATTAAAAATGAAAAGCTGAAATGTCTTGAGACAATAAATATTCAACCCTTTTGTTATGGCAAGCCTAAATAAGTTCAGAAGTAACAATTGGCTTAACAAGACACGTAATACGTTGCATGGACTAATAATAGCGTTTAAGGTGATTGTTGAATGACAACCTCATCTCTGTACCCCACACATACAATTATCTGTAAGGTCCCTCAGTCAAGCAGTGAATTTCAAACACAGATTCAACTACAAAGACCAGGGATGTTTTCCAATGCTGCGCAAAGAAATACAAAATAAAACAGACATTGAATAACCCTTTGAGCATGTTGAGCATGTTGAAGTTTACCTGTACAGATAAAAAATATTCCAAAGCATGCATCCTGTTTGCAAGAAGTAATACTGCTAAAAATGTGGCAAATCAATTCAGTTTGTGTCCTGAATACAAAGTGTTATGTTTGGGGCAAATCCTATAAAACACACTACTGAGTTCCAATTGCCATATTTTCAATCATAGTGGTGGTTGCATCATGTTATGGGTATGATTGTAATCGTTAAGGCCTGGGGAGTTTTTCAGGATTAAAAATAAATGTAATGGAGCTAAGCACAGGCAAAAACCTGGAGGAAAACCTGGAGGAAAACCTGTTTCAGTCGACTCCACCAGTTACATTTTTAACTTAAATCTGCTTAAAAATCTATGGCAAGACCTAAAAATGCTAGACAACCAATGATCAACATCCTATTTGACAGAGCTTGAAGAATAAAAAAAGAAAAAGTTGCACAATCCAGGTGTGGAAAGCTCTTAGAGATTTACCCAGAAAGACTCACAGTGCAACTCAATATTAGGAAAGTGTCATTAATGTTTTGTACACTCAGTGTATCTCTCATACATACTGTATGTGCACTCACACCCCCCACCACCACCCCAAAAAATAAAAGACAACAACAACATTTGTTCTGTCTGGAAGATTTGCAGATGTTATTACCTGAGATATCCAGCAGGGAAAATAATTCTACAAAAATGACAGCAGACATCAATCTTTGAATAAAATGGAATAACTTTTAAATGGATTAATGACTAAAAAAGTTTTGTGAAACAAGACAATATATGAATGCTCATCGATGGCCAAGATAATAGATGCCCATATCTGAACAGCCATCACGCCATATCCTGTAGTAAGATACGAAGATAAAATCGCTCACACAAAACACACACACAGCCAACCCTGCTGTCCCATGTATATAGAGGAATTAATATGGCCCTTCATAGATCCGTAGCGTGTCTTTTATTGTGTTAGCACCTCTGCGGGACTAGAACGTCACTGTCTCTGCCACGTCTCTCTACCTCCATCTTAACTGACACAGTGGTTTGAGCGATGATAGCTGCCGCTGCTCCGAGGGAGAATCTAAATGAACTGACAGCGACTGGTGCCAAGAAGACACCTCGCTCCCGAAATCCCCTGACAACCTTATTTATACTAAGGACTTTATATAGAATGATGAGGCCTGGAAACCATGCAATTGAGGCATCGCAAGATAGCACATCATTCCTCACACCAGGTTTATCTTTTAGACAACCTGCTTAGGGATGTGGTTGCTCTCGACTACTGTCATATTCAGACATGTGTGACTCTACACAACATGTGATATGTATTCATTTTACATTGTAGCTTTTTAAGAGGGCAACACGGGTACAGTGCGAAAGTGAAGCGATCTGGTTTGGCTGGGGGGTGTAGTCAATTGACGTCATGATTTCGGAGATAGCGTAGAGGCAGGAAACATAACAGTTGGACACCATTTTGTAAAGGTTCACAGCGATTGGTCAGTTTTCTGTTAGCCCACTGTTACAGTCACAACAAACAAAGAACACAGCCCATGGCAAGAGACCCACTGGACCATGGGGTGTTGTGCACAATGGGGCATTTGTTCAATTTGCCGCCTCGCCAATTCAAAGTGGAACTCTTTGCCGGCCACATAATGGCACGCTGGTGTACAGTTTACTCCATAGAGGACAGAGAGGCAAGCGTGATAAAAAAAATGAATCACAACTTTGGGGTTTTACCTTGTGTGACAACCACTGTCAGGAACTAGAGGATTTATTAGGGAAAAAAAGAGGATGAGACCAGTTACTATGCTGCAGAACTACTGTTTATCTCTCAAGCTGTGAGGATTAAAGACAATGTCTTAGAAGCTGTTTGCAGGCGGATATCCATCAAGCTTTCATAGCTGGATATGGAGTAGCGAGAGGGTTTACTCAGGCAATACCGGTTTAATAGCCTAGAGCCAATAGCAAGACAGATTATTTGATGAGTAAATATTTAAACAAAGGAACATCCCATATAGATATCAGGCATTTCTTTCGCTGTATATCTAATCGGAAAATAAAGCAGCAGTCTATGGTTGAAGCGATGACACACAACAGCACCCTCATTTTCCAATAGATTTTACTCCCAATATGTCCATCACAACTGTTGCCATTCTCAAATATGCTGCGAGAGTGGACCTAGGAAAGTGTGCTCTCTTTAAAAAAAACTGAGCATTGACACGACAGTAATGCCTTTTTCTTCATTAGCCCCATTACCTAATAAAAAATGCATGTAGTCATATATTTGCTTCACTGCTATTGCTACAAATATAGACCTAGAAACGGACTGAGAGATTTCTGACATTTACATTAGCTTTAACAGTTTGTGGTAATAAATCGAGGCAGTAAGAGAATATTACTTTTTTGGGGCGTCAGCTGCAATGTCATTAAATGCATTGGGAGGAGTAAGAAAGGAAGGAGCAGAGAGAGATGGTGTGCGTGAATGTTTTTTAGGCTAGTGTGGAATCGCAGTCTGCTGGCTCAGGGAAATAAATAGATCTGCCCAAGCCATATCCCACACCCCATGTTGCCCACAGGAAGATAGGGAAAACAAGGGAATGAGAGAGAGAGGGGGGGGGGGGGGAGGGCTGAAGAGAATAACATTTGACTTTTAACTCAAATGAAGTTACACCATTTACTCATGACAGATTATATTGGCAAAACCATACAAATCCGTCAAGTGTGAAAAATAAGGACAGTCAGTCAATTTTGGAACAATTTAAAAAAGTTAGTAGCTCTCCCCAGAATTCTTCCTGTTTTTCTTTGTGTATACCGCACACAGAGACTCTTCAAGATGTTCCAATATGGCATCCTGGTCAATCTGGAGACAAAAGAAACACACACCTGGATAGCGGAGTAGAACACACTCTTAGCTGGCAAAATGAGATTGGCTGAACAAGTTGGGATGCCATATTGGAAAAGAAAAGTAGAACCTCACACTCTAGGAGCTGATGAAGACAGCTTGTCTGTTGAAACGTTGGTTATACAATTATTGCGTCTGAGCTCCAAGAGTGTGAGGCTCTCCTTTTCTTTTCCGATATGGCATCCCAACTTGTTCAGCCAATCTTATTTTGCCAGCTAGGACAGCATTTGGATGAATGCGACCATGCTCTTACAAGAAAAATAAACATGTTAGCTACACTTTCACATGTGCCTTTTTCACATTTTAATGACAACTTGGGCTGTCAAATGAAAATGCAATTTCACATGTGAAAATGTGATTTAGCATGTTAAACTGCTCATTTAACATGAGTTCTTTTAGTAAGGGCATGTCCGTGTCTGGCAAAGGAAACTGGGAATTTCCTTCCATTCCCTCCAGGGATGGAGACACTTTGTCCTAGTAGCAAACCGAACACCTGTTCCTCTCAACCTGTCTCAATTTATCCTCCATATGCTCCAGCCACAACCATTGGAGGTCTGCAGAACACAACTCATGAATAATCCATAAAGTGAATTTATTTTTTAATCCGTTTATTTATTTATTGTGTGCGGAAGGCTAATGAGAAGCATCAATCATGGTTTAAAGCGGAGGGAAAAACAAATGCGTGTACCCCCTCTGTAGGATATTCACCAGACGCAACAAAGACAGATGCTTTATCAGACGTGGAATGGTTTTATTGGTTGTAGGTCCTTCAAACTAACCCAGGAATAAAGAGGCAAACATGTCAAATTAATTGCAAGCAAGCATTGGGGTTTGCCCTTCTGAACCGCACCTAAGCTAACTACAAAGCTACATCACATGCCTCCTGGTCTTTGTACAGTACTATTTGGATTTCAACAAATATCTACTCAATAAATATTTGCACAAACTGCATCTGATGAAGACCTTCAAGGTCTGTGTCTGTGGTTCTCTCAAATCCCTTTGATTTTCAGCAACTGGATGACATCAAGACATTTCAAAAAACTTATCGGACATTACTGCAGGACATGCAACAATCTCGGACCTGATTCAGCTATTCAAACGTTGACTGCCAGGGCAGTAGCTGTTGTTCTCTTTAAATAAACATAATAGTCAACTTAAGGCTGACTGTTGGGAGTCGCTGTGCCACTTTGCAGTACACTGAGGAAAGTAACAGAGCAGAGAGAAAACAATCTCTCCAGCCTTCCATCGACTTTAGCTAGTGCACTGGGCTCCACTGCACTGTCAACTCAATTTGTTTTGTTCACTGAAAATATACATGACTGAGAGACACTGTTGAGCAAATGTGAATCGCTTACTAGTCAGACCAGAGGGAAAAGGAGGGTTGACAGCATCAGCAGATTTCTCACTGCGGTGCTATCTCACATCATGCCCACTCAGATTATTCTGATATTGTGTGTTTCTTTATGGGGAAACAAATCATGGAAGGAAGAAGTACAGACTGCAAGATGTCAGAAAGATTAGGTTCCCTATCAAGCTTAGACTACAGAAATAACAGCCAGCTTAGAACTAACTACACCTTATCATTTCTGGACCACATACTTTGAATGGGCAACAGGCAACTGCTGTGTTCCTCTCTTTCTCTGCTCATAATCCAGCTGTCTGTGTGGAAGAATACCACAGGGTAAAATTAATGGTGGTGGGGGATGCATTATCATGCAGAGTTCAGGCATAGTTCACAGCCATACTGTATGAGCACAGATTCGCCACATAAGGCAGCACTGAGTAGGACCACTCTTTGATTATCTCTCTTTTCTCCACAACTGACGAGGAGGCAAACAAGGACTTAGGGTCTGTTTTAAATATATTTTTGTTTTCTGTCAGACACATTCCTTAAATGTTTAGGGAGCTTTTGGGGGAAAGAGCGTAGGGGAGCAGATGCAGGGTTGAAAGAGAGCATTGAAAGAGAAAAACCTGAAGAAAACACAATGATGTATACCACCCAAGCCATGTACACTACCGGTCCAAAGTTTGAGAACACCTTCTCATTCTAGGGTTATTCTTTATTTTGACTATTTTCTACATTGTAGATTAATAGTAAAGACATCAAAGCTATGAAATAACACATATGGAATCATGTAGTAACCAAAAAAGTGTTAAACAAATTAAATATATTTTATATTTGAGATGCTTGAAACAGCCACCCTTTGCCTTGATGACAGCTTTGCACACTCTTGGCATTCTCTCAACCAGCTTCACCTGGAATGCTTTTCCAACAGTCTTGAAGGAGTTCCCACATATGGTGAGCACTTGTTGGCTGCTTTTCCTTCACTCAGCAACTGGCAAATCTGGCGCAGTCCATGAGGAGGAGATGCACTGCAGTACTTAATGCAGCTGGTGGCCACACCAGATACTGACTGTTTCTTTTAATTTTGACCCCCCCCCCCCCCCCCCTTTTGTTCAACGGCACATTATTACTATTCTGTTAGTCACATGTCTGTGGAACTTGTTCAGTTCATGTCTCAGTTGTTGAATCTTGTTATGTTCATACAAATATTTACACATGTTAAGTTTGCTGAAAATTAACACATTTGACAGTGAGAGGACATTTCATTTTCTGCTGAGTTTAACAGAAAAGAGATACAGCTACATATGTAGGATCTTAAATTGATTAACCTGATGGAGGAGAACTTTCCCGCGTTGCAGGACATTTTTAACTTGTAGTGTATTTGAGGTTGAAAAAGGCTTTTGAAGATTTTAATTTCCACTTTCATATTTCAGACTTAATTTTCCCTTACGGAAAATGTATCAGCCCCTTCAAAACTGTCCATTAATTATAATCCACTTAATAATTAAAATGTCCTATAGCTGAAGCATTATTTCCCTGCTGTAGCAAACTGGCTCAAATTAAGGTCCTACAT